>NC_045440.1:59287237-59454803 GCF_002776525.5 Piliocolobus tephrosceles
AGATCCGGCCACTGCACTCCAGCCCGGGAGACAGAGCGAGACTCCGTCTCAAAAAAAAAAAAATATATATATATATATATTACCCAGTCTCAACCAGTCTCAAGTAGTTCTTTATAGCAGCATGAGAACGGACTAATACAAACTCCAAATTCTCTCTCTGTATTAATAGAGACAATTACATCTCTTCTGCCTCTGATCATAAACTTAGCCCATAAGCAAAACCAGTTGAGGTCCTCAGCAGGAAAAGGTGGGGTGGGAAGAGTTCATTTAATAGGATTTTCCTTTCTTAGAAGTTGTAGTAAATAGCATTTCCCCCATTCATTACATAAGGATTTGGGTCTTGCTCTTAACGAAAGTGTGGCTATAGCATTACAGTTTTTAAAAATGCAACTTAATTAGAGTTTATAAATCTAAGAATATAGAACTACCTCAACATAAAGGTAAGAAGTACAATACACACAAGATCAAGGCTACATGCCAATAGTGCGGTTTGGTGTCAATGTTCTCAAACAGCCATAGTCCATAGTTTAAATAGTAAAAAAAAAAAGACCTTGATAAATATTGTTCAAGGTCTATTCTTATCAGTAAACAGCCTTGATCTTTGCTGTTGGGTCCAAAGTTGATCAGGATCTGAATATCACCTGCTGGCATATGTTGACTTTGGAAGCTTTGTTGCTATTTAGTGTCAAAATGCTTGGCGTTTCTAAGCTTTCTAATACACATGCATGTACACAGCACTTCTGACACTTCCTTATTCTAATAGATACAGTCATGAGTTTAACTTTCTGTATAAGTCTATTGTTGTGTAGGCTGTGAAAAGTGTACCATTTCAAACCAAACAGAACAAAGAGAGGAAAATCATATCCTCAATTCAATGAACATATCTCTATAGAACCAACCTTGGGTCCTCATGCTTTATTAGACATTTATTTTTCAAGCACTTGTAAAATGTCATGTGTGGCCAGCAAAATATGAACTTAAGATGGAATGGGGGCTGGAGTGTGGAAAAGTTCTTACAATCGTTCATTGAACTTCATAATGTCCAAAATCAGTTGAACAACTAAGAAAAACAGCATACCTCATGACTTCAGATGCTTGAACAAAATTTTCAGTTAAATTTTAGTAGATTAACATCATAGAAATGACCCGATAAGTTGTTTGAAGTTGTTCATTTCTCAAATGTCCATGTCTTATATGGGTTTCTACAGGAGCAGTGTGGTATACAGATGCAGCATGGTTTAGGGGAAAGAAAATTATTATAACCTGAATCCTAGTCTTTATTCCACCACTTACCATCAGTGAGACCTCAGACAAATCACTTCACCTCTGTAAAATGTTATGCAGCATAATCACATGTTTATGTGTCTGTCATCTATTTATGTAAGTCCTTCTTTACTTACTAGCTGAAAAATAGAGATCATTCCTTTCAGTTGTTCTAAAATGTGTTTTAATCTTAAGAGATATAGTCTTTTTAAAATAACTTGGAAAATGATGAAAGTTATCCAATTGGTACCATTGTGACCTTAGAGTTATCTCTCAAAATTCTTCCTAACATTTAACCATAGTAATTACAGGTGACCGAGAAGCCTACTTATTTTTCTCAAAACAAGAAATAAATGATAATATTCCTTCTTAAGATTCTTTCAACTTTGCAACGCTTTGAAATTTTATGAAGATTTGATCAGGATGGCAAAAGATAAAACAGTATAGACAACATGTTTTGCTTAATCCTTTATGTTTGCAATCAAGTGTAATTTGAATTCTGTTCTTTAGATGAATTATCCATCTCATGTTTAGCTTAGATTAGCCCCTTCTTACAATCTTTCCTTGAACTTCATAATGTCCAAAATCAGTTGAACAACTAAGAAAAACAGCATATCCGATGACTTCAGATGCTTGAACAAAATTTTCAGTTAAATTGTAGCAGATTAACTTCTATGTTGTTCTATGCTGTTCTCGCCATCCACCTAGCATTGTGATAAATATCTGAAATGTGTCCTTTCTGTTTTAGTTCAGAACTCTAGACAAACTCTGAATCTTCAGAAGTATTATCTGGGTATGTCTTAGTTCAGAGGTGGACTTGATCACCTTTACTGAGAAAGCAGGATTTCAAGGAGGGCAAGGCTTTTTCTACACTAAGATTTTATAATGCAGCTTTACTTCTGGCCTAACAAGCCACAAGCCAACCCAGACTCAAGGAGAGGGCAAATGGACTCCACTTCTCAATGAGAGGAGTAATACTTTTTATCTGCCACAATGTCATTGTCCAGAAACTACTCTCCAATAAACTTTTATACCTAGAGGGACATTTCTAAAAGCCAAGATGGATTCTAAGTGTGACATAAAGCATTAGATCTAAGACACAGGGTCATTATGATAACTCACTAGGAAGTTCTTTTCTTTTCTTTTCTTTTTTTTTCTGGTTTTGGAGTTGTATACCCAAATGTCAGCACTATGCCATTACCCTATTTTGGGGATCCATTCCTCTTGCTATGTAACTTCAAAAATACTCACTCTAGGTTAAGATAAGCCATTTCATTAGGCATTGTGGGCAGTTGGTTAGGGAGAAATGCTTCTTTCTAAAACAGCTAATATTTATGTTTGTATCAAAAAGTATTGCTGAATGCTAGAAATAGTCTCCCGGGGTCTGGTAGTTGTGCTTTACCTACTTTAATATATAACTAATGTATATTTTTATTTTAAATCTAGTATCTCTCAACTAACAGCTAATGGAAGCTAATCAGCTGCTAGTAAGTACACATTGCCTGTGATGTTCAAGGTTTTACAGATAGTATCAACAGGTGATTTGTTTTTTCTAAGACCAGCCGAGCGGGCACAAAAGAACCAGTGACCAGGCAAGGGTAGCAAAACTGCAAATTTATTTTTGGTCACCTAAGGTGTGGGGGAGAAGTCTGTCAGCCTCCGGCGAAGGAGGCCGGCAGAGTCCCCCTGTGGGGCTCTCAGACGGACTTCCCACAGTCCCGACAACCCGACAGCAGTGGGGCTGTGAGAAGGCCGCGTGGCTCAATGGCGGAGAGCGGCTTTTCTAGGAGTGGGAGGGCAATAGGTGGGGCATGGGCGTGTCCGGGGCGTTCCGCAGGTGCGACCAGGTAAATCTTGGTCTCTTCGGATTGACGTCACCTGGCGCATGCCTGGATGGTCTGCACCTTCCCGGGTCACCGGCTGCATTTTCGCGGGCGTGGGAAAAGTTGGGAGGGGGGATGAAGAACCCGGAAGTGCACCATCTTGCCTCCGTTCGTCCAAACAGTATACCCAAATGTCAGCACTATGCCATTACCCTATTTTGGGGATCCATTCCTCTTGCTATGTAACTTCAAAAATACTCACTCTAGGTTAAGATAAGCCATTTCATTAGGCACTGTGGGCAGTTGGTTAGGGAGAAATGCTTCTTTCTAAAACAGCTAATATTTATGTTTGTATCAAAAAGTATTGCTGAATGCTAGAAATAGTCTCCCGGGGTCTGGTAGTTGTGCTTTATCTACTTTAATATATAACTAATGTATATTTTTATTTTAAATCTAGTATCTCTCAACTAACAGCTAATGGAAGCTAATCAGCTGCTAGAAAGTACACATTGCCTGTGATGTTCAAGGTTTTACAGATAGTATCAACAGGTCCCACAACAAAAACAACTTGAGCAAAACTGTCTGATCTTTTTAGCTCTACAGCTTACACAAACTCACTTTGTGAGCTTTGGAATCAAGCCATTGACTGAGGCAACTATCATATGAACAGCCCCCATGGATGGAAGCCTCCCACGTTGTGTGCTGTAAATAGGTGACAGCAGGGCACAGAGAGGCAGCATGTGGCAGGCCAGTTTGGCACTGGAACTCCTAGAGCCCCAAGTCAATGACCAGCTTCAAGCAGAATCTTCTAGTTGCCCCCAAAGACCTAAAATAGAATGTATTCTGTGTCGTGGTTTTCTACCACAATGGAGAAAAACTTAACATGCACTCACCTAGTAACAGCTATCATCAGTAAATTTTTTAATATCCAGGTCTGAAGGTCTTCTGTGAAGGGGTGGCCTGCCCCTCCACACCTGTGGGCGTTTCTCGTTAGGTGGAATGAGAGACTTGAGAAAAGAAATGAGACACAGAGACAAAGTATAGAGAAAGAAAAAGTGGGCCCAGGGGACCGGCACTCAGCATACGGAGGACCCAGGCCAGCACAGGTCTCTGAGTTCCCTCAGTATTTATTGATCATTATCTTTACCATCTTAGAAAAAGGTAAGTGGCAGGATAATAGGATCATCCTAGGGAGAAGGTCAGCAGTAAGACATATGAATAAAGATCTCTGTGACTTAAGTTTAAGGAAAAGTGCTGTGCCTTGATATGCATATGTAAACATCTCCATAAACCTTTTTAGTGCATAAAGAGCAGCATTGCGCTAGCACGTCCCACCTTCAGCCCTAAGGCAGTTTTCTCCTTTCTCAGTAAACAGAACATACAATCAGGTTTTACACCAAGATGTTCCATTGTCCAGGGTCGGGTAGGAGACAGATACTTTTCTCTATCTCAACTGCCAAGAGGCCTTCTTTCCTCTTGTACTGGTCCTCCTCAGTACAGACCCTTCACGGGTGTCAGGCTGGGGAACGATCACGTTTTTCCCTTCCCACGAGGCCATATTTCAGACTATCACATGGGGAGAAACCTTGGACAATACCTAGCTTTCCTAGGCAGAGGTCCCTGAGACCTTCCACAGTGTACGTGTCCCTGGGTACTTGAGATTAAGAGAATGGCGATGACTTTTCACAAGCATCCTGCCTTCAGGCACTTGTTTAACAAAGCACATCCTGCACAGCCCAAAATCCATTAAACCTTGAGTCACCAGAGCACATGTCTCTCGCAAGGACAAGGTTGGGGGTAGGGTCACAGATTAACAGCATCTCAAATACAGAACAAAATGGAGTCTCTTGTGTCTATTTCTTTCTATATAGACACAGTAACAGTCTGATCTCTCTTTCTTTTCCCCACATTCTGACCTAATATCTAGATCAATTTATCAACAAATATATATGTTTTCTAATAACAGCAAGGTTCCAGAACATTGATCTCACCCCCAGTGTTTTATTTTATTGTAGTAAAACACACGTAACAAAAATTTACCGTTTAAATCATTTTCTTTTTTTTTGAGACGGAGTCTCGCTCTGTCACCCAGGCTGGAGTGCAGTGGCCGGATCTCAGCTCACTGCAAGCTCCGCCTCCCGGGTTCACGCCATTCTCCTGCCTCAGCCTCCCGAGTAGCTGGGACTAGAGGCGCCCACCACCTCGCCCGGCTAGTTTTTTGTATTTTTTAGTAGAGACGGGGTTTCACCATGTTAGCCAGGATGGTCTTGATCTCCTGACCTCGTGATCCGCCCGTCTCGGCCTCCCAAAGTGCTGGGATTACAGGCTTGAGTCACCGCACCCGGCCTAAATCATTTTCAAATAGACATCTCAGTAGTGTTAAGTATATTCATAGTGTTGTGCAACCATCACCACCATCTGCCTCCAGAACATCTTCATTTTGCAAAACTGAAACTCTATAGCCATTAAACAACCCCCCATTTCTCCCTCCCTCCACTCACCATTCCGCTTTTGAAAAGACTAAAAGGCAGAAATGAAATCCACAGGCAGACAGCCCGGACGGCGCCCTGGGCCTGGTTAAAGATGGACCCCTGACCTAACCGGTTATGTTATCTATAGATTCCAGATGTTGTATGGACAAGCGTTGTGAAAGTCCCTGTCCTGTTCTGTTCTGTTCTGATTACCGGTGCTTGCAGCCCCCAGTCACGTACCCCCTGCTTGCTCAATTGAAACCACCCCCCTCCCACCCATGGTTAAGCAAGCAGTTTGTCTAAAAAAAAAACCCCTAGACTTCTGTGGTTTTAAAAAAGGGCGGGAGCCAATCAGAAACTGCCGAATGTTCAAACTTCAAAATGTCAACCAATCCCAATCTTGTAACTGCAAAAATGCCCTAATCTTCTGTAACCTGTTTGTGCCTCACTATAAAAAGTAGGCTTGAGCTGTGCTCGGGACCTCTCTCTTGCCCTCCTGATTACGCCTGTATGGAGAGAGGTCCCGGTTCGAACCTGCAATAAAGTGATCCCGGCCGCTTGGCTTTGACTTTGGTTTCTGGTGGTCGTCTTTGAGGAGGGTCTCGGAACTCAGGGCACAACACTTTCTGTCTCTATGAATTTGACTTCTGTAAGTGAAATCATACAGAATGTATCTTTTTGTAACTGGCTTATTTCACTTAAAAAAAGTTTCAGTCTTATTGTAGCATGTGACAGAATTTCTTTCTTTTCTAAGGCTGAATAATATATACCACATTTTGTTTAGACTATCTTTGTTTTGTACACGTTTTTATTACTGATATAAACTTACTTGACTCCCTGGAGGAAGATCCAGGTACCTAGAAGTCACTGCAGTATGATCCTTTTTTCTTTTTTTTAAACTATCCCTCTTAAGTAAACTCATCTGCTCATAAATCAGCTACCATACTTCATTTTTGCCTTGGAAATGTGCAATGGATGTTATATAATGAAAATGGGACAAACATTATTAGAACTCTAAAACGGGCTAAAGCGTTTGAATGTCTGTGACATTGAATGAAATGTCCTTTATGGCTGGGTTCATTAAAGAATTGTATGGATGAAGACTCCTGCTTGCTAGTGATTTACTGGGTATCTTACAGAATTTAAAGAGAATCTGAGCAGCAGGAAGGAAAGGATTCATTGGGGATGCAAAACCAAGTGGAAGCAGGAAATTAAATACCATTGAGATCTTCACTTATATTATCTGCTTCTATCTTTCTCTGTCTTTCCCTCTATGCATACTGGCCTTTTCCATGGGGCAGCACTTATAACAGCTTCAGAATCTGACTGAGCCTTAACAATTGTCAACATGTGGATTTTTAATAGGCTTTGAGAAGGGGGTCCTCCCCAAAACCCACTTCGGATGTGACTGTGAAGATAATGAGTACCTACTGCCCAGTGGGTAGATCCAGAGACCCCAGAGAAGGACAGACAAAGCATTCTCTGTTGAGAGTAGGATCAAGGTCTACTTAAGGACACACACACGCACTGCCACAGCAGTGCCTGCCCTATGAGATTCTGGCGTTGCTACAGAGCAGTGACGATTGTATTCCTTTTCTGAATGGGAGTTTTTTTTTTTTTTTTGTCATTTGTTCTCTGTTTTCTGCTTTGTCTTTTATTTATTATTTTTGAATTGACAAATGAAAAATTGCATATATTTGTGGTGTACAATGTGATACATGTTTTGATATGTGTATACATTGTGGAATGATTAAATCAAGCTAATTAACATATCCATCACCTTCACATCCTTCCAATTTTTGTAATGATAATGTTTAAAATCTACTCTCTTAGCAATATTCAAGCATACAGAGCATTGTTATTAACTATTGTAACCATGCTGTACAATAGATCTCCAAACTGTATTCCTTCCTCCTGTCTAATTAAAACTTTGTCCCCTATAACCAACATTTCCGCATCTCCACCCTCACTCCCAGCCCCTGGTAACCACTATTCTTCTCTGTGCTTCTATGAGTTTGACTTCTTAAGATTTCACATGTAATTGAGGTCATGCAGTATTTAGCTTTTTGTGCATGGCTTATTTCCCTAAGCATAATGTTCTCCTGGTATATCCATATTGTTTAAATAAAAGGATTTATTTCTATCTTAAAGCTGAATAGTATTCCATTGTGTATGCATGTCATATGTTGTTTATCCATTCATCTAAGGTTGCCTGGATGTCTTGGCCATTGTGAATAGTGCTGCAATAAACATAAGAGTACAGATATATTTTCAACATACAGTCTTCATTTCCTTTGGATATATACTTAGAAATGGGATTGCTGGATCATACAGTAGTTCTATTTTTAATTTTTTGAGGAATATTCATACTGTTTTTCTATAATAACAGCATTAATTTACATTGCCACCAACAATGTACAAGGGTTCTCTTCTCTTCATACTCTCACCAGCCTTTGCTAGCTTTTGTCTTTTGATAATAGCCATCTTAACAGGTATGAGATGATATCACTCAATATGGTTTTGATTTGCATTTCTCTGATGGTTGGTGATGTTGAGCACCCTTTCATATACCTGTTGGCCTTTTGTATGTCTTCTTTTGGGAAATATCTATTTGGGTCCTTTGCTCATTTTTTAATTGTGTTGTTTTCTTGCTATTAAGTTGCTTGAGTTCCTGATATAGTTTGTATATTAACCCCTTATCATATGAATGGTTTGGAAATATTTTCTCCCATTCCATAGATTATCTCTTCCTTTGCTGTGCAGAAGGTTTTTTAATTTGGTGCAATCCCATGTATCTATATTTAGTTTTGTTGTTTTGGGATCACATTCAAAGAAATATTTGCCAAAACCAAAGTCAAGAAGCTTTTTTTCTACTTTTTCTTCTGATAATTTTACCATTTGAGTTCTTACATTTAGTCTTCAATCCATTTTGAGTTGATTTTTGTATATGGGGTGAAATAAGTATCCAATTCCATTTTTCTGCATGTGGATATCCAGTTTTCCAACATCATTTATTGAAGAGACTGTCCTTTCCCCCATTGTGTGATCCTGGCACCTTTGTCAAAGACCAGTTGACTGTAGATGTGTGGACTTATTTCTGGGCTCTCTATTCTGTTCCATTGCTCTATATGTCTGTGTTTGTGCCAGTACTATATTGTTTTGGTTACTACAGATTTATAGTAGATTTTGAAATCAAGTCGTGTGATTCCTCCATTTTTGTTCTTTTGGCTCAAGACTTCTTTGGCTACTTGGGGTCTCCTGTGGTTTCATACTAATTTAAGATTGTTTTTATATTTCTATGAAAAATATCATTAGAATTTTGATAGGGACCCTGCTGAATCTGTAGATGGCTTTGAATAGTATGGCCATTTTAATAATATTATTTTTTTCAGTTCATGAACATGAAGCGTTTTTCATTTATTTGTATATTCTTCAATTTCTTCCATCAGTGTTTTATAATTTTCAGTGTATAGATCTTTCATCTATTTGGTTAAATTTATTTCTAAGTAACTTTTATTCTTATAAATGAAATTGTATTCTCGATTTCTTCTTTGGATAGTTCACTGTTGGGCAAATGGGAGTTTTTATTCCAGTTATCTGAGCCTTGTACACTATGTTTTCAGCTGAAACACAACACATCAAACCACTTTGTGGCCTCATCGTCTATAGGTTCTCCAAGCACAGCTGTTTGTATTTGACTCTCTTGTTCTGGTCTCTAGTCCTTCCCTCTTCCCACCTCTGCTCAGAGAGGGCTCAGGAAAGGAAGAAAAGCAATGTTCCTCCCCTTCTCGCCTTAGCCATTTTGTCAAACCTAGCTGGTATACCTCAGGTCTTTCTTTCCCCGGAAAGAATTCTGTCACCATCTTCACCAGAGTCACAGGCTAAAGAGGTGAGATGTAAGTTTTAAATTGCCAACATCATTAACATGTTAGTGTTGGTCTTCAGTGGTCTGGCCCCACTGAGACTCTAGATTTTCCAAAATTAATATTATGTCCTCAATGATGGCTCTGGCTTTGAAAGAAAAATCTTCCCATCCCCAAACCAACTGTTACTAAATAACATCTACCTTTCCCTTCATGTGAACAACAGTAGAAGGTCTTTGGGGCTTCGCCTTGGTGCCTACTGGGAAATGCTACTCAGTTTGTAATCTATCTCCTCCTCACTCAATTATTATTATTATTATTTGAGATGGGGTCTCATTCTGTTGCCCAGGCTGGAGTTCACTGGTGCAATCTCGGCTCACTGCAGCCTCAACCTCGCAGCCCATCCTCCCACCTCAGCCTCCCGAGTAGCTGGGACTTCAGGCATGCACCACTATCCCTAGCTAATTTTTTGTATTTTTGGTAGAGATAGGGTTTTATCACGTTGGCCAGGCTGGACTCAAACTCATGAGCTCGAGTAATCCACCTGCCTCGGCCTCCCAAAGTGCTAGGATTACAGGTGTGAGCCACCGTTTCCAGCCCACTCTAGTATTTTAAAGACAGCAGCCTGCTCATTGAAAAGAAATACACACAGACACACACACATCAGTTATTCAGTTTGAGAATTCTAAGTTCTTTATTCTTTAGTCATTAGTTTTGTGGTATAGAGCGTGGGCTTTCAGGTCAGATCTCTGGGGTTCAGATGACTGGTCACAAATTATTTAACTTCTATAAGTCTCAGTTTTCTCATATGTAAAAAGAGCTAATAACATTATATACTTCCTGTGGTGACTGAGAGGGTCGAATGGACACTCACGAAAGCCCTCAGTACAGTGTCTAACAGATAATAAATATGCAATAAATTTGCTATCATTACTATTATTCTCTATATTATTCTGTATACTAATATTATTGGGTATTATTGGATTATAATTACCCAATCCAATTGGGTGGAATTAGACACCTGAAATTTCAATCTGATTTAATAAATCAAAAGGTCTGATCCAGGGAAATCTCAATGGAATTCCTATGTCATGTCCCATCACTAAGCTTTATTAATTACCACAGCTTCCAGGTGATTGATGTATCCACTGTCCTGAACACATGGGTTGAAGGACAGAGTGAAGACTTATGAAGTCTGTAAACTTCTTATGCTGCACAAGGTGAAGAAGACCTATTTTGGGAGATGTACCCTGTGCCTTATATGATGATCCTCTTTAAGAAGTTGGCGGTTTCGCTCGGAATTCTCTTGTTTTTACACTTCCCAGCCTGACAAGCAGATCATCAGAGTGCTGTCTAAGTTCTCTTTACTGGCAGTTGCATGGTTTTCAGGTCTGTTAGGGAGGCATAGCTGTCTCCTGAAATCAATACTGAGTTGCAGAGATATATTTACTTTGACTTTAGTCCTATTGGAATTCTGTGACCTTGGGCTAAAATGGGCAGTGCTCAAATATATTATTTCTGAAGGTCAAAGTTAAGAGATTTAGCCTTAGGAATAGGAATGGGGACATCAGAAATAGGACAAAGCTGCTGCTCTTCAGGCTCTTGAAGGACTTCTCAAGGTGATACTTAGTTCGTGTGTCCCCTTTTCTCTGTGCTCCATGCCATGAGAGGGGAATTCCAGTCACACTCTGTCTGGGCAGCCATTTATAATTCTGCTATTGCTGATGTTAAGCCATTTTATTTCTCTTTCAGTGGCACATCTCTGTGGATAATGCACTAACAGATATATTGCCTACTGTGTAGGCTACTACAGAAAGTTCTTATTTTTATGCCCGTAACATTCTGAAACCCAGAGCATTAAGCAATCCCTTGTAATAAATGAAACTTCTGTACAGCTTTCTCGGGGCCATCCAGCATTTCGAAGCACTCATTTACTCCTCATAACAACAGCTTTAGGTTCTCAGAACCTAAAGGTGAGGAAACCAAGGCATGGAGAGAGCTAAGACCATGAGGCTAGGAAATGGAGGAGCAGAGCAGTGCATGCAGGCCTCCTGGTGCAGAATGTGGGCTCCAGCAGCCTCTGAGATGGTCCTCAGCGACCCCAGACTTCTGCTGTTCACGCCCTTGTGTGGGGACTGAAATTGTTGACTTTCAAGTCAAATACAACAAAAATGATGGGATATCACATCCGAGCTTAGGTTACACGCATGTGTACCTACATGAATGAGTCCAGAAGCAGATTCCTCAGCCCCCATCTGGCCTGCAGATGACTGCAGCCTTCGGAAAGAGCCTGAACCTCAGGCACCCAGCTGAGCAGGTCTGGGTTGCTGCCCACAGAAGCCATGAGTTAAAGTCTGCTGTTTTAAGCCACTACAGTTTGGGGAAATTTGTGATATAGCAACAACACAACCCCTGAAATGTGCTGCTAGGTTGTTGCTGTTGTTGTTGTTTGTTTTAAAACAACACAAGATTTCTCAATTAGAAGTAGCATTTCTTAATAAGGCTTACAGTTAGTGAGGGCACTTAGCCCATGCCTGTGTTGATTACTGGCTCCAAGCAAGTTCCTCATTCATGTTCAAGCAGGATTATTTCTGTATCAATTTCATGATGATTAAAATTCTTTTTTTTTTTTTAATGTATCAAAGACTTTCTGAAATTCTAAACTTAATCACTGCTCACTCTTATTGATTTTTCTCTCTCAGAGAATTCCTCTGGTCATATATACCTTACTGGAATTATGTGGACAACTTCCTTTTAGTGAAGAGCGATGGTGCCCCATAGTATAGGCTCTTTGAGCTTGGAACGTGTGGAAGGATCACCCAGGGGTAATCACTCCAGTCTGCCTTCCCCATCTGGTCCCTGCAGTGTTTTTTCATCTTGCTCTCTTTTATCTTTTCTTTCTTCTTCATCGTATGTGTGTCTGCATATGTCCATTTGCGATCTTCTCAGCATCTGACACAAATTAACATACTCTGATCTGAAATTTTTTCCTAGATTCCAACAATAATATCAAATTCTTTTCATGTGGGTTCAGTAGTTTTTCAACATTTATCAACATAACTTAGAAATGTTGGGGGACAATAATATGATCTTGTTTATTTTATAGAATATTTGATCAGAAGAAACTCTTTAAAGTAATCGTCAGTCAGAATACATGCCAAGGACGTATTTAATCTGTGAGTCACCACTTCTTTTCCTGAAGTCTGTGTCCCATAATCATGGAGAGTTCCATAGAATGCACCCTTGAGGATCTGCCATTCACAATTGTGACCATTCTGGACGGTCCCCCAGTGCTCATAACATTTAGGAATTTGTGGTTTTGCCAACTGAGGTTTGTGTACACGAGTGAGGCACTCACCTAGCAGGTAGACACCTGACCCTCAGCCCAACATCAGCATCTTAACAGAATTCTATAGATATGTAATATAAGCAGAATATATGTAATATGTGGCAGGCATACATTATGGGGGGATTGCATATTACAGCAGTATTTATAGATTTAGAAGGTCTGAGAAATACATCTCTAAGAGCAAAGGGGCTACTGAATCTTTTGTTTCTTCTCAAATTCCTTTGGCCTGCCTCACTTTCAGTTTGCCATCTAGAGTTGGAATTTTTTTTTCATTGTTGTTATTTGGAAATGTCTTTCCCTGTTTTTATTTTGTATAAATGCAAAGTGTTACTTATATTTGTGTGTATGTGTGTGTGTGTGTGTACCATGCCATATATGGACAAGAATTCAGTTTTCTGCATTCTTACCCATCAGCCTTGCCACTACCCTAAAGTGACTTTAGATTCAAATGCTGACTTACCACGAATAGAGAGATGGTTACATCATTTCAGCAGAGGTAACCAAGGTGAACACTTTGTAAGCCACTATTGACTCTAGATCACCTGCCAAAATTTCAAACACCATGAGACAGCATTGGAAGACATCCAGTGAGAGTTTTTGATTTGGAGCACTGAGCCCCAGCGTGGTTTTGCAGGATTCACATGCCAAGTGAGTGATGATAAGGGCTAAAGAGTTGTGGTGGTTTTTGTTTTATTTTTTGTTTTTGTTTTTTTTTTTTTTGACAGAGTCTAGCTCTGTCACCAGGCTGGAGTGCAGTGGCAAGATCTCGGCTTACTGCAACCTCAGTCTTCTGGGTTCAAGCGATTCTCGTGCGCCGGCCTTCCAAGTAGCTGGAATTACAGGCATGTGCCACCATGCTCGGCTAATTTTTTGTGTGTTTTTAGTAGACATGGGGTTTCACCATGCTGGCCAGGATGACCTTGATCTCCTGACCTCGTGATCCACCTGCCTCGGCCTCCCAAAGTGCTGGGATTACAGACATGAGCCACCACGCCCGGTCAGGCTAAAGAGTGTTGATAAGTAAAGAAAAGAGCTTAAAGGAAAATTACCCCTTGGTGTTTTGTAACTGAGCAGTCAAATAGAAGAAGCAGCTATCATGTCCTTGAAGCAGGGCCAGTCTCCAAAGAGCCATGACCCCGCCCCCAGTCTGACTGCAACAAAAGACGTCTTCACTTTCCTAGAACAGTATCACCCACCTGCCACTCAGTATCCCCTAATATTGGCGGGGCATAATGGCTCATGCCTGTAATTCCAGCACTTTGGGAGCCTGAGGCAGGCAGATTGCTTGAGCTCAGGGGTTTTGAGACCAGGCTGGGCAGTATGGCAAAGTCCTGTCTATTTAAAAAATAAGAAAGATAGAAATCCCCTAATCCAGAATGAAGTCTTTACATTCTGCACTTAGAAGTTACACTCTAAATACCCACACCTCAGAAGATAAAATACTTTCAATCCACCCTTTGGTATGTATGGAGTTGGAATTGGATCCTTTTAAAATGATTGGACTAGACTCTGAGTGCCTTGAGGGCAGGGAGAGGGTCTTCCCATTTCTATAAATCCGTGCTCCCAGCACTGAGCCTGGTACAGCCTGAGCACTCAGCAGCCCTCAATTCTTTCCTGAATGACAGATGGGCACTCTGAGATGAGGAAGGGAGCACCAAACACAAAACATACTTCATACTTTTGCTTTGCCTTGTTCTCAAATGTCAGAATAAAATAATGTTGGACTAGACCAGCAGTCCAATGTGAGTCCTTCTGGTTGAATGAATGCTGTAGGTGCTGAGTAATTAGAATATCGTCATCAGTTACCTTCCAAGGGACCTACTGCCTGCATGGAAATAGAATGTATCAAGTGAGGCTGAGATTTGTTCTGTGATCCCTAATGTTCTGCATTTGCCTACTCCAGAGGAAAACAACAGGAGTGGGGTGGGCCCTGGATATGAATACATATTTATGTTATCTTTCTTTTTTTTGTATTAGCACATCCAACACTGCCCATGTTATACCTTAGATCCCCAGAACTTGGTTTGTATAACCTTCGACCAATATATATCCTTTGACCAATATCTCCTTGTCCTTTTAACCCCCCCCCCCCCCCCGCCCCCTAGTAACCATGATTCTACTCTCTGCTTCCATGAATTTGACTTTTTAAGATTCCACATATAAGTGAAATCATGCAGTATTTGTCTTTCTGCATCTGGCTTATTTCACATAGCAGTTGTCCTCTAGGTTCATCCGTATTTTCCCAAGTGGCAGTATTTCTTGTTTTTGTGGCTGAGTAATATTCCGTTGTATGTACATACCACATTGTCTTTTTCCACGCAGTCACCAAAGGACACTTGGGCTGTTTCCATACCTTGGCTATTGTGAATAATGCTGCAACATGGGAGTGCAGGTATCTCTTGAAGATACCACTTTCATTTCCTTTGGGAATATACTCAGAAATGGGATTGCTGGATCATATAGTAGCTCGATTTTTGATTTTTTGAGGAACTTCCATACTGTTTTTCATAATGGCTGTACTAATTTACCTTCCCACCAACAGTGCAGAAAGGTTCATTTCTCTCCAGACCCTCACTGCCACCCTTTGTTGTCTCTTATCTTTTTGATAACAGCCATTCTACCAGGTGTGGGGGGGGGGGGGGGGGTGATACCTCATTGTGGTTTTGATTTGCTTTTCTCTGATTATTGGAGCTTTTCCTATGCTTCTTGGCCATTTGTATGTCTTCTTTCAAGAAAGGTCTATTCAGTCTGTGCGGGATGGCACTGGGTATTTCCAGCCCTGAAGGAAAAGTGAAACGCATGAGGATGAGAATTTAGGCTCTTTAGTCACTTTCCACACCTCCCTCTGTCGCCCTCACGTAGATACACACACACACACACGCACACACACACACACAGACCCCACACAGGTCAGGCTGATTCAGGAACCAGCAGAAGCCCCCGGCTCCCTTCTTCCCTGCCATAGCTCAGTGGGCTCTGCTCTGTTCACTTGGCACCTTAATAGTACTACAGTTTCTTTAACTTTATTCTTGCTTTTTTCCACTCTCTCTGCATGCTATAGGCTGAATTTTGTTCCTCTCAAATGTATATGTTGAAGCCCAAATTGCCAGTACCTCAGAATGGGACTGGGCCTTTAACGAGTAATTATGGTTAAATGAGGTCACAAGAGTGGGGCCCTAATCTAACAAGGATCCGTGTCCTTATAAGAAGAGAAAGTGACACTCGAGATGCCTGCTCATAGAGAAAAGCGGTGTGGGGCACACGGAGAAGGTTGCCATGCGCACAACAAGGAGAGGGACCTCAGGAGAAACTAAACCTGCCAGCACCTTGATCTCAGACTCTCCAGCCTCCAGAAGCCTGAGAAAATGCATGTCTGCCCTAGAAGTTACCCGCTCTCGGATACTTCCCTACCGCAGCCCTAGCAGGCCAATACACTGGTCTTTCCCACTTCCTCAAATTCCTCTGTATGGTGCTGTCAGCCCTCTCCCCTCCACCTCCCTCCCTTTACTGGCAAAGCTGAATGAAAGGTAAATAAAAGGATAAGCTTTGAAGTTAAATGATAAATAGTCTTCTGCCTCTTGTTTTCCTCAGCTACAAATTAAGGGATTTGCTTTTACCTATAACCTGGAGACTCCATGATTCTAAATCACCTCCTGTGAAAGTGCCTCCTTTGAAAATTCCTAAATGACCCCTTCAGAATCTTATCTCCCATCCTCATTTAAGACATCTGTTTTCGGGCCGGGCGCGGTGGCTCAAGCCTGTAATCCCAGCACTTTGGGAAGCCGAGGTGGGCGGATCGCGAGGTCAGGAGATCGAGACCATCCTGGCTAACACGGTGAAACCTCGTCTCTACTAAAAAATACAAAAAACTAGCCGGGCGAGGTGGCGGGCGCCTGTAGTCCCAGCTACTCGGGAGGCTGAGGCAGGAGAATGGCGTAAACCCGGGAGGCGGAGCTTGCAGTGAGCTGAGATCCACCCGGCCACTGCACTCCAGCCTGGGCGACAGAGCGAGATCCGTCTCAAAAAAAAAAAAAAAAAAAAGACATCTGGTTTCAAGATAAATTAAAACTATTTATTAGTCAAATTAAAGTATTCATATTTCAACAACGGGTTTTCTCCCTTTCTTTACTTTTGCATTGTAAAATTATTCAAAACAGAGTGACTCATGATTTTATGGGTTACACCGACTTTTGTTTGTTGCTCTGGGAAGCTAAGTCCCATCTATAACATAATTTCTTCAATAAAATGTTTTCTGAGTCCCAAATATTCTATTCAAGAGTGAATCTTTGAAACATACTGCTTATACATTGGGGACTGTTTAAACATGGTTGAACTGAAAGAAGTCATACATCCTGACACTATTTCTTTGGAAGTAAGCTTTCTTTATTATAAGACAAGCTACTTGGCCTAATTATAATAAAAAGAGAAATCAAACAGGTGGCCAGCATTATGGAGCCGTCCCCCAACCCCAGAAAACTGTACAATGAATGGGTTTCTTCATTGTGCTGCAAAGCAAAGGCCTGACTGGAACCAGAAGCAGGCTTAGACCTTCAGCAGGCTGAACATTTCTGAAACTTACTTAATAAAGAATAGAAAATAAACAGGAGATTCAGTACATTAATGACTGGATTGAGGGTCAAAGAAGACTCTTTCTGCTTCCCCCCTGGGCCTTTGCCCCATGCCAGACTAGTGACTGTGCCAACGGGGCCCACCTCTCTGTATCTCTGAGCCCCATCAGCAACCTGCTCAGCTGCCCACCGAGCTGATGCCTTCTCCACCTCCACTTTGTTTCAGTAAATAGTAAACCTGCCTTGTCACGCAGTGTGGGCCTGAGCACCGGCAAGCTGTGTTCTCAATTCTGTGTGTAACTCTTTCCCAATATTTCAATAGAGTGAGAGATCAATACAGAGAAGCAAAAAGTCCTGCTAGTAAAGCAACCAAAGTGTTTGCAACTCACCAGAGCTCAGGCTAAGGAGAAAAACAGAGACCCAAAGTGCCCAACGCCTCCGCACAAATAACACTCTTATTCCATCACCGTCTTCAACTGTTTGAGCTCCTGCTGTTTAACACGTCAGTTGGAAGCTTTGGTGGTCTATGCAGTTGAATAAATTATGATTGCCCCCTCCTTGGGGAACTGCCATTCCCTGGAATCACTCCAGAGAAGTGATGAAGTAAATTTCTTACAGCCAAATTTCTGAGAAACTGCTGACTGTTTGATTGCTACGTGTCTGTGGCGAAAGCACTCCCAGGGACACCTGACCTCGCTCCAATACCTCCCCATGGCCCTCGCACACTGTTACCTGGAGCACCAAATGTTTCACCAAGATGATATCCCTGTGTCCCTTCATCTGCCCCTAACCATCTTTGCACCAACACACTCCAAGAAAAACTGTGAGGAAAAGTATCTTCCTGTACATTTTTCCTACATGCACATTTTTTTTGTTTTAAAATAACAATTTCTGTTTCCAGCGGAGTTTGTTTTACATTGTTTCTTGCCAGAAAATAAAAGAAAAAAAGGTTCCATTTTGATGTCTTGTTGGTGATAGTGGGGAAGAAGACAATCAATACCCCGTCAACTCCCTCCTCTTCCCCCGTTCCTTGCTCTTCTCCAAAGAATTAGAGGAGCCAGAGATAAAACTTCAAATTGGAAACATGAAAGGAAATTAAACATGAAAGCCTTAACTGAAATTACTTTTCAAACCATCTTTCTGAGTAAAGGCAAACGTGGCAAAGTATTAGGATGAATCTGTGTGAAAGTGATGGGTATTCACTCTATTCTTGAACTGTTTTTCATGGATTGAAATTCTGCAAAATAGCAAATGGGAAAGTGATCAGCCCTCCTCATGCCACCCCTCACTTCTCTCATGAATTCTCTCACACAAGTTCTTGTAATTCTTGAAACTGTCATTCATTTAATCCATGAGAACTTGCTCCAGAACTGTTAAGTATTGAATCCATATTCTAATTCACTTTGCCACCGATGGCTGGATAACTTTCAATGAGAAATTGGTTCTTCAAAATGGAGTTGAGGCTACCAAAGATTGTGGGTGCACCTTATTTTCAATAAAAGTGGGGAGTTTTCATACAGTCATGTGAAAGTTTATGAATATTTTTATTTTTTACTTTTTATTATCATTTTTATTTTATTTTTATTTTTTTGAGAAAAGGTCTTGCTTTGTCTCCCAGGCTGGAGTGCAGTGGTATGATCTCGGCTCACTGCAACCTCTGCCTCCCAGGTTCGAGAGATTCTCCTGCCTCAGCCTTTCAAGTGTCTGGGATCACAGGCATGCACCACCACGCCTGGCTAATATTTGCATTTTTAGTAGAGACGGGGTTTCGCCATGTTGGCCAGGCTGGTCTCGAACTCCCGACCTCAGGTGATCCGCACGCTTCGGCCTCCCAAAGTGCTGGGATTACAGGCGTGAGTCACCGCGCCGGGCTAGTATTTTTATTTTTAATTGATTAATTTTATTTATTCATTATTTTTTTCACATGTAGCTTTATAGATGAAGAAACGGATTTTGTGGAGTCTGTGAAACCTAACATATGCGTTAGTTTAGAGGATACAGCCTTTCATGTGCAGACAGGAGGTTTCTAGATTGGGGCCTGCCTTACAACTTGCTGTGCAACCCTTTAAACAAAAATCACCTCTGTTTCACCAAATACCAGTTTCTAACTAAAATGAGGGCTTAGACTAGAGGACTTTAAATATCTGTGAACAGTCTGTGAAGCATCAGTGCTGCTGTCTTGACCTCATTTCATAGGCCCGAGCCTCTGCGTTGGTATCAACGAAGGTGGTGTGGAGATGATGCTGGTGAGAAGCTGTATTCCATTATCCACTTATAAAACCAAGGCTAAAACCTTAAGCCCATTGCCTCAAAAATGTGTAACACTGAGCCTAAGAGAAACTATATGAGATTACACAATTAACTGCAAGCTGTTGGTGAGATGAAGAGACACTGCTACGTGAAGGTGAGCACAGCGTAATGTTGTATTTGATAATACTGTGGCTCTTCACGGGCTCTCAGCTAGAGTCCTCAGCCTCCTTCCTGACCTTCCTAGGCCTGGCAGCTACAGTGCCCCGCCCTCTGACCAAGTGACCCTCCCAAACAGTGGGAATTTAGAGACAGAAGTGACATCATGGATTTTGTTTACTGTGGTGTATCTTTTCAAAGACCTGAGTCAAGACAGTCTGTCACCTGGACTTGCCACAAAGGGAAGAGTGGTGGCTCTGGAGTTGGAGCAACCTGGATTCCCATACTCCCAGCTCTTGCACCTGTCAGCATTGTGACCTTGAGCCAGTGACTTAACCTTTCTGGAGTTCTGCCTTTCTTTTCTGTAATATAGAGGTAATAGTAACACAAATCTCAAAGGACTCCTGAGGATATGATGGGATGATGCATGACATGTGGAGTAGTGACCTGGCCCTGGCCCATGGGAATCTGAATAGATTTAACCATGAACATCTCTCCTCCTAGGTCTATTTGATCTTACAATAGGTTATTGTAATGTCTTTTAGGTGCTTTTTAAAATAAAAATATCTTTCCTAAATGGAATGTTTTCAGCTCCAATAAAGGTACAACTTAATGTTGTCTAGATAAAGTTATATCTATAGCTTTATTTATTTATTTTGAGTTGGAGTTTCGCTCTTGTTGCCCAGGTTGGAGTGCAATGGCGTGATCTCAGCTCACTGCAGCCTCCACCTCCTGGGTTCAAGACATTCTCCTGCCTCAGCCTCCCGAGTAGCTGGGATTACAAGCAAGCGCTGCCACGCCTGGCTAGTTTTTTTTTTCTTTTTAGTAGAGATGGGGTTTCTCCATGTTGGTCAGGCTGGTCTCGAACTATTGACCTCAGGTGATCCGCCCGCCTGGGCCTCCCAAAGTGTTGGGATTACAGACATGAACCCCCGTGCCTGACCATCCATGACTTTTTAAATGTATTCTCCTCACATGCTTTTTTCAAAAAAGACAAAATGCTTCATATACCAATGCATGTATACGTTCTTTAAAGTTAATAAAATTATAGTACAAAGTAGCCTTTGGGATTGCTATACAACAGGGATTGGCAAACATTTTCTGTAAAGAACTAGACTTTAAATATATCAGGCTTTGTGGCCACATGGTCTCTGTTGCAACTGCTCAGCTCCACAGTGGCACCGCAACAGCAGGACAAGAATGAAAACAATGGGCAGGCTGCGTCCCTCCCAATAAAACTTGACTGATGGGTGTGGAAGTCCAAATTTCACATACTTCTCACATGTCAGAAAAGATTCTTATTCTTTTTATTTTTTGTCTAACCATTTAAAAATGTAAAAACCATTCTCAACTTTCAGGCTACACAAAAACAGAGGCAGGGACCCTCTGGTCCATGTGCTATCAGTTGCCAACCCTTGCTCTACAAGAACAACGACATGGAAAAATGTGGGATGCATTTAAGAAGTTATAAAATCTATTAGGAAACCACATTAGAAATTTGGTTTATAACTGTTCACTATAAAATAGATTTTTGTTAATCTTGAACCACATCTAAATGACTTTAATTTTCTTAATATAAAAGATAAACTACTCAAGGGATAAATCTATGGTAATATTAAATAGCAAGATGAAAACTTCTAATACATTTTATGTAGTATGAGGGAGATTTTTGAGTAAATTATTACAGGGAATATTTTTGCAATATTTTGAATATATGAGTATTTTGAATGAATCCTGAATAAAACTGTTGTTGTTTAGCTTATCAGTGGATGAGTGTTTTAAACACTCCAAATAATTCAAAATTTAAAACACATAGATTCAGCCAGGTGCGGTGACTTGTGCCTGTAATCACAGCACTTTGGGAGACCGAGGTGGGCAGATCCCCTGAGGTCAGGAGTTTGAGACCAGCCTGGCCAACATGGTGAAACTCCGTCTCTACTAAGAATATAAAAATTAGCCAGGCATGGTGGCACGTGCCTGTAGTCCCAGCTACTCGGGAGGCTGAGGCATGAGAATCGCTTGAACTGAGGAGGCGGCAGTTACAGTGAGCCGAGATCGTACCACTGCACTCCAGCCTTGGTGAAAGGGTGAGACTCTGTCTCAAAATAAATAAATAAATAAATAAATACACAAATACATACATACATACATACATACACATAGATTCATACTTTTATTTCTGAAAGATGAATCATTTTGAAATTATGAAATGTTAGAATATTTTCTTAATATTTGTAAAATAAGCAAAAAGGTAAATATAATTTACATATAAATACTAAACAGAAATATCAATTGACACATAGCTGATAACTCATACTTAAAATATATTATCAAAGCATTGTTGTACACAGCATTTAAACTCTCAGGCCTCCTTAGTTTTTTTCATCTGTAAGTCATTTAGCGATAAAAAGCATTTAAATAAAACATAATGTCAAGCTGCACTTAATAGACTCTGCATGTTTCATAATCAAAGCTTTCAAATGGCTATTTCCATCTGGTTTTAACTTTAAAACATATCACATAAAAGCTACATTTGTTCAGTGATAGTGTATATTTAACAATAACAGAAAAACTGCCTTTTTTAATCTCTGAAAAAAACTCTTCTCATTAATATGAAATGAAATAAAAATATAGAGAAGATAGTTGAAGCTGGACATAGAGTTTTCAGCAACAATAAGTTACAACATAAAGGGAAAATATTAAAACCACCTTTAGTGTTTTTGGGAAATCAAAATAATCATTTTTAAAGTCCTGAATTTTGGATATAGAAAAAGTTGAAAAGTATTTCCTTTTTATTAAAAGACATAACTAATCATAATCATTTGAAATATCCTTTATGATATAGGATCACACCTGAAGAACCCCAACATCTAGTAAAAAAATAATGCAGTTTCACTAGAACGTGAATTTGAACATGTTTCATAATTGTTGGGGAGTTTTATAAAAATAAAGCAGTTTCCTTAGGAAAAAACAATCTGCCAATTAGAATACATATCTTTTCTTTAGAGACGGGGTCTCACTAAGCTGTCCAGGCTAGTCTTGAACTCCTGGGCTCAAGCCATCCTCCTTCTTTGGCCTCTCGAGTAGCTAAGACTACAGGTGCCTGATACAACACCTGGCTGGAATGTGTATCTTCATTTTGAAAAAAAAAAAAAAAAAAAAGGTGTTTTCCTCTGAAAATAATAAACTTCAACCCCTGGCTATATGAACATTCATGGACTCATACAGATGAAAACAAATTATTGTGCTCCTAGAAACTAGTTCTTTTCACTACCACAGTCTGCAATACCATCTGGAAACTGTCACCAAAATGTTAAGATTCACAAGCAAGCATTGGTGAACAACAGTGGACCTGGTGAATCATTTCCACCACCACTAAATGCATTTATCCAAAGGGACTGTGTGGTGACGGTGTTCTGCAGTCCTGTAATATCATCTAGTGTCCTCTTATTTCAGCCACGTATTCACAAATGCTTGAATTTATATTTAAACTCAATGTCATACAATGGCGGCAAAATGCCCAAGCCTGCCCGGGACTGGTCCAAAGGCGGACATTTAGCTTGGCCCTCTACAAGCTCCAGTTCAAAATAAGAAAGCATCAAAACCAAAAATTGCTTGATTTCGTGGATAGCAAACACTCTTCCAGGGCATATTGTAGCTCCTGATCCAAAAGGCATGTAGTAATACTTTAACTTGAGTCCATTACAGTAGAAGGTAGTCTTTGTCTTCCCATTTTCATCAAGATACCTATCATATTTAAAAGTCTGCAATAAAAATACAAAGAAAACAGCCTTTAAGCTAGTTTTAAAGAAATTTATCTCTTTCTCAACCTGGAAGCTCCAAAGAATAATTTTCTTTTTAAATCTACTCCATTAGTGATTTAGCAAATACTCCACATTGAATCAGAAAGTAATAAGGAACAGGAGCTTAACGAGCTAAGGAAGCCTTCTGACACCTCCTATTGTGCTTGAACGATTAGTTCCTTAGTCAGGCAGAGCTAGAGAGAGAAGGGTTTCCAGAAGAAACTGGAAGAATCAATATATTAGCCTCCAATTTCCTGGATTTGGGAGGAGGTGTTTTTAAGAAAAAAAAAAAGTGGCAGGTTTATTATCATGACTGCAAACATAATCTAGCAAAGACTGTGTGATGACAAATACCTGGTCTAAAAATTAAAAATTCAGACCACTATCTAAATTTTCCAAAATATATGAATATTTAACACGATTAAGAGGACAATCCCTATGACTACAATGATAAAATCAATTCTACCATTGTAAATTTCCTCTTTGTTTAGATCTAGGTAGCTATCACCTGGATATTGAACTTCAATGAGCAGGCACTTACCAAAGGGTCTGGGTAGATTTCTGGATCTAAGTGCATTAACTGTGGGTAAAGAGCTATGATGTCGTCTTTTCGGATGTTGTAGGAACCGTCCTCAAGGTGCAAAGTGAAATCCTCCTTAGCTGTCCGGATGTTGAGGGAGGCACTGGAAAGCCTCAGTGATTCCTTGATTATGCTTTCTAAATATTTTAAAAGAAAAAAAGGTAAAAAATGAAAGAAGGAAGGGAGGAAGGAAGAGAAGAACAAAGCAAGTGTTTGAAGGTCGTATGATATAGAGTCTCAACTACAGACAGCCTGGCAGTGATAACACAAAGGGACTGTGTGGTGATGGTGTTCTGCAGTCCTGTAATATGAACAGGGTATGGGAAGCTGATCAGATAAACATTTCCCAAACTTTCTTTCTGTTACCACAATGCTGTTATCAATGATTCAACTGTGTCTGAATTTTTTTATTTTTGTTTTTGTTTTTAGCCAGGGTCTCATTCTCTTGCTCAGGCTGCAGTGCAGTGGCATGAGCATGGCTCACCACAACCTCAACCTCCCAGGCTCAAGTGATCCTCTCACCTCAACCACCCGAGCAGCTGCGACTATAGGCGTCTGCCACCATACCCAGCTAATTTTCTTCTTTTTATTGTTTGTAGACACAGGGTTTTGCTGTGTCTCCAGGCTGCTCTTGAGCTCCTAGACTTAAGCGATGCGCCCACCTCAGCCTCTAAAAGTGCTTTGATTACAGGTGTGTCACCATGCCCGGCCTGAATGTATTTTTAAATCGGATCCTCTGAGTTAATAATAATCTTTTGATTAAGAGATAATCATCTTGGTCATAATTAGGAAACAAAATTCCACCATTTTACAGAAAAGTAATCATCTAATAAAACTGGAAAAATCAGTAATACATTTTTATATAAATTATTCAAAGTTTATCACTTCTGAGATTTAATATGCTGAGGACTTCTGAGACTGAATATACTGATAACACTGATATATACATATGTTTTTTCTAGGTGTTTACTGCAGCTTCAGTTCAACATTTACAAGAACCTATTTTTATCCATATACTATCTGATGTTGTGTGGCGATCCCTGCTGCCTAGTAAAGGTATAAAGGGACAAAAAGAACCAACCTGAAAATGGCTGAAATATAGAGAGCTCATGAGAGGTCCAGCCTGACCTTTTAGACTTATCCTTTAACTGTCATGTTTTAGGGTGCTCATCACATGATTGTGTATAAAATCCCAGAATGTTAGCATTTTATTTTACAGATAAGTAAAGGAAGGCCCCCAAAAGAGACTGACATGTCCAAAGTCTCCCAAGTTAAACCCAACAAGGAACCTAAGCTTCTTGCCTTCTTAAATAAAATAACCAAAAAAAGAAAACTTTCTTCCTATAAACATATCATATTGTTGGCCGGGTGCAGTGGCTCATGCCTGTAATCCCAGCACTTCGGGAGGCCGAGGCAGGCAGATCACTTGAGGTCAGGAGTTCGAGACTAGTCTGGACAACAGGGTGAAACCCCGTCTCTACTAAAAATACAAAAATTAGCCAGGGGTGGTGGTGTGCACCTGTAATCCTAGCTACTTGGTGGGCTGAGGCAGGAGAATGGTTTGAACCCAGGAGGCAGGGGTTGTAGTGAGCCAAGATCACACCATTGCACTCCAGCCTGGGCAACAGAACGAGACTTCGTCTAAAAAAAAAATAAATTAAATTTAAAAATATCATATTGTTATATTTCTGTAAAATATAGAAAAGCAGAACAAAGAAAAATCAAAGAAGCTTCAAATCCATCACTCAATCCAAGCAGGTAACTGTGGTTTCTTAATGGTTCTTTTCCCTCCTTTATTTTATGAAAATGACTAATATACCTCCATTAACCATCAGATTAGTGGTAAGAGGAGTAAGAGAAACATAGTGTGGCAGTGCAGGAGGGTAGCTGAGAGAACAGGATCCCACATAATGATGTATTTGATTCTACCCTGGCTGCAGCTTAACCTCTAAGTGTCAGTTTCCTCACTTGGTACAAATAAATAGTAACAGTCCCAAGTCACAGGATTGTTGTGAGGATTAACCAAGAAAACGCATATGAAATACTTAGCTTAATGCCTAGAATTCAGTAAGTATGTAATTGATGTTAGTCATTATTGTTAAAGTAGTGGGACATAGAAAATGAAACGCAACATAACAAGTATACCCACCTAATACTGGCAGGTCATTCAGTTGTGTTTGACTCAAACAAATGGGATTGCCTTCCAAGCTGACTTTTTGACCAGCATTCTCTAATGTTCTTTTCACTTCTTCAGTAGCTGCTTTCATTGCTTCCGGGTTCCTATTAAAAGTTAAGAGAAAAAATGTATGTACAGAAAATAAACTTTTTCCATACTTTGAGATCTGCAAACAAATAGGCCTTTCCCCCTCCTTTTGACTAGGCGGTGAAGATATCAGGGGTGAAGAGAAAGGGATAGTCCTGTTTGCGTTTACTACATTTGTAATTGCGTTTTATGTCCTTGGATATTAGTAAGAATCCAGTACTTTGGGAGGCCAAGGCGAGCGGATCATGAAATCAGGAGTTTGAGACCAGCCTGGCCAACATGGTGAAACCCTGTCTCTACTAAAAATAGAAAATTAGCCGGGCATGGCAGTGGGATCCTGTAATCCCAGCTACTCAGGAGGCTGAGGCAGGAGGATTGCTTGAGCCCAGGAGGTGGAGGTTGCAGTGAGCCCAGATTGCGCCACTGCACTCCAGCCTTGGTGACAGAGCAAGACTCTGTCTCAAAAAAAAAAAAAAAAAAAAAAAAAGAATAATAAAAAAAGGGGGCCTTGCTACATAAAAGTTAAACTTTGGTCAGGGCTTTTATAAACAAGTGTTTCTAATAAGGATTAGACATGGCTAGGGAGCTACATAACAAAATTACAGTAAGTTGAGTCTCACAATGTTTGACTGATAAGTATTTGTGAAACTATCATAAAATATGGCTACAATTTCCTTTATGATGTTAAATTGATGTTGTATGCCTGCTGTAAATATGTGAATTTATTTTGGATGTGCTTTCTCAAGTAATAACTTTGGAAGATAGTCAACATTTGTGACAAATTAGTAATAAGTTCTCACACCTGAAATTAAGTTTTAAAATATTTTATAAGACCTAAAGTCATCAGCTATCAATAGAAATTTGGCATTCCCAATCCTATGGAGTAGCAATTTTGTGTCTACGTGATACTAAATATCTAATTTAATTGGAATAATTCAATAATAGACCATTCTAATTTCAAATTCCCAAAAGATTAACACTTTGGAGAGAAATCATGTTATGTAAAACATGTTATTACAGTTTTTTTTCCTGTTACATACAGTTTTAAAAAGCAAAACCTAGCTAAGTCTCTTATCAATAAAAATTGATTATGATTGATTCATAGCTCTCATACTTGGTCAAAAACAGAAGAACAGCAATTCCTAATTCAGTGAAAACAAACTGTGAATGAACAAATAAATAAGGCATAGTCACTGCCCTGATTAGATCAGTAATCACTTAAATACATTTTTATGATTATGAAAACTGCATTTATGGACTTAAGTTGGTGTTGTGAAGAACAGTATGGGGTTAAGAGTGAGGGCTCTGGACCAGGCAGCCTGAATTGACCCCAACACGAGCACATACAAGCTCTGTGACTTGGGGTGACATCTCTTTCTCTGGGACTGCCTTTGTTTCTATAAAACACTTTTACCTGTCATAGCTGCCTATGTTTTTGTGAGGACTGAATGAACTCAAACATGTTAAACACTAACACGCATTAGTGCTACGTTCTTGATTGATGGCACGAGAAAGTACTATGAGGCTTGTTTTCTTAAAATTAAAATGGTTTAATTTCTACGTTCTACTAAAATAAAAAAAAAAAAGAGAAATGGATATGGTGCTAGTCACCTAATCATTTGAAATAAACTCCAGAAAGTCGCTGGAATGGTGTTTGCTTGCGATGCCCAGAGGACCACGAGGTGCGTCTTGGCCTTCTCCAGGTCATCAAAGGTGGACAAAGTGTCATTGAGAAACATGCGCAGTCTGATCAGTTCTGAGACACTTTCCCTCTTTTGGAGGTTCTCGTGCTTCAAGCTCTCTGCCAGTTTCTCCCGGGCACTGTGTGCCGTCCTGAACATGTGAATGGGGAGGCCTGCTACCAGGGCTGGAAAGACTTTGTCGAATTTCTTGAAGTTGTCAAGATTGTTTAGAATATGTGCTTTCTGTGTGTCTTGCCTTGTAAGATCTCTGCCAAAGATAGTTAAATACCCAGCTTCAAACATCACTCGGTAGCAGAAAGAATACATCCCTTCTGTCACCCAGGCAGCGGTCTTTGAGTTAGAGAAGACTGGAGGTCTCATGATACATTGGAGGTTTTCCATCATGCTTTCCGTGAGGAAATTCAAGGCATTGCCCTGCAGGGTTTTGATGAAAGTGTTGTTTATGTTTTCAGTGGTATTTCCATCCCTCGGGTCGATGCTTCTGTGACCAAATGCCTGACAGCAAATAAAACATGCAGAAAAAGAAATTAAACCTGACCTAGTCATAGTAAATGACTGAAAAACGGATTAGATACTTTCATAGTTCCTTACTTCTTAAAAACAGGAAATTGGCTTTCCCTTGTACAATTTCATAGCACTTTACAAATAAATGGCCAAATTGTACCTTTCCTTTAAAGCCAAGTTCAGTGGCACTCCCCTGGATCACTCAAGTCATCTATGTCTTATCTGTATGCTACTGCACTTATTTACACCTATTGCACATAAACTTATTGACAATGTTTTAAAACCATTAGTTATCTTTTATATTATTTGTAGATTTCTTTTTCTTTTTCTTTTAGAGATGAGGTCTCACATTGTCGCCCAGGCTGGAGTGAAGTGACACAGTTATAGCTCACCGCAGCCTCAAACTCCTGGGCTCAAGCGATCCTCCTGCCTCAGCCTCTCAAGTAGCAGGGACTACAGGTGTGTTCCATTGTGTCCAGCTGTAGATGTATTTTAACAAAACTTTAAGCTACTTAGTCACAAAGACCAAAGCTAATATTTATTTGTAGTAAGTAGTTACTAGTTTTTTTTTTCTTAGCAACAGAGCTTCTTTTATTACATCTAAATGATGTTAAAATATCTTGCCAATTCCTTAACAAAATGAAACACTGTGTGGCACAAGTGTGGCAAGACAACTGTTGAATGTTAGGTTTCCATCACTTGCACTCTTGCATAGACACTGCTGATGTGATGAATTTTTCTCTCTCTTATTCATACAGTGCCACCTGTCTCAGTAGAGTATTTAGTGTCTATTTCACCCTCATTAACTTGTCAACAAATGACACATTTATACCTATTTTGACTTTCTAAATGATTGTTACTATGAAGCTATGTATAATTTAATTTATTTATGTTTCTAAGAATCTCCACATAAGGATAACTATCTTCAACACCTTTATCGTAAAATCTAAGTACATCAAAATTTCTAAATAGACCAGCACACAAAAAGGTAGAAGACAAACAGAATGGTATATAAATGTAAAACTGCTTACCTTCGCAGAAGTAGCATAGTGAAATTTTTTCCAATCAAAATATTTTCCATGGCACAACACCTTATGGTATGACAAGGGATTTGTGATGAAATGGACGTATTTTCCCATTAGTTTGCAGGTAAAAACATGACCGTGTTTCCTTTGATTTGCTCTGAGGAACTCAAGAGGATTGGCACCAAATTGCAGCGCACAGCCCAGGTATGGAATCAATCCATTCTCTAGAGGTGGTTCACCCGTTCGCCTGTCAGAAACAAATGTATGATAGACATGGATGATTACATATTTGGGTTTTTACTTACATCAGGTTTAAAAATCCTTCCCACTGACTTCAAACTTTAGAACCCTATAGTTTATAGATATTTCTTTTGTTGGATGGGCCCTGCTCTTTTACTATGAAAATAGGTTATATTAACCTAGTAACATGATATGTTGGTGGAAAGGATTACTAAATCTATCTATTTATGCATCCATCCATATGTACATTCAACAAGCACCTGTCTACTGTGTGCTCGTCACTTTTCCCTATGATTCAGGCGAAAGGATTTATGAGGCCAACAAGATTCTTGCTGTCAGTGCGGAAACAAAACTACATTCTAGTGTTTATAATTTTGCTAAGCATCATTTTTCTAAATATCTCAAAATGTTTCTTTTGATTATTTTCTTTATAGACATAGATCACTGAATAAGAGAGGATGTCAGAACTGAGATTTTCAAAATCTTCCTAGTTTAAAGATAGTATTATTCTGTAAGGATGGTTTCAGAGAAGAAGAATCTCATGTGAGAAATTACCTTATTATAAAATGAAATTGAGTAAGATAAACACTGACAGAATTATCTATTATAATTCAGTGCTCCTTTAAAATGTTTCTATTAGAAAATGTAAACTTATTTTCCAACATAAACTTCTGTACCTCTTGATAGAGCAATGCAGTATAAAGTAATAACTTTTCTTTTCTTAGTTTGAAGATAAGTAGTTTAATTAAAAGTAAAAACTATCAGGCCTGAAAGAAACTGCAAAAGGCAGAAAACACATAGCAGTCTACAAAGTTGAAATATGCTCAGGGTGATTTTCTCTTTTTGAGATTGATATAGCAGAGAATATCTACATGCCTCCCCACAATTACTCCTTGAGTCAATTAGAAGTTAAATAAACTATGGTTCTGGATCTGACTGTATTTGTTTTTCTTGCATTCTTGAACCAGTTGTAAATAAATGAAATCAATGTCACATATACTCAGCAGACTTTCCCAATTCACCATAGTTGATTAACATTGATTTAAAAACAGTAATAGAATGATCAGCTCAAGTCTATGCTCTAGTCCAGGCTTAGGCTGGACTATATGATGCACAAAAGTCTATATGATGCACAAGAATGAGCTTAAAAGAGAACATTTATTTAATAAGAGTATCTATTGAAGCCATGTGAGAGAAAGCAATCCTTTCCACGTAGATTCCCACTTGCTACTTGTATCCTTACTAATTTAGGCTTCCTCTTTAGATATACATATAAATGTACATAGAGACCTTATAAAATTTCTGTCAGTTATGTTTAACACCAATATACATTTATACATTACCATTGGTATATGCCAATACTAAAAAAGGAAGTTGTCATCATATATTTTGTTAGATATAGTAAAAAAGATATTACTTTAAAAATTCAAATCAAATTTTTCATTAAAAAAATAAGGAAGATAATGCTACTGTGGTAAGTATAGAAAACCAAATTTACTGTATAACAATGAAGGTAAAAAAAAAATTAAATGGAAGAATTAAAGAGCAATTTAAAGATAAAACATTCCTTACCTTCTCCTTATTCCAAGAATAAGCCATAGACAACAGCATGCTGCTATAGCAATCCCCCAAATCAAAGATATGGTCATCATTTTGCAAATCTAGGCCAAAATCTCTGAGGAAGAAAATCTCTGATTAGAAAGGCAAAGATGTCACCAGAAAGAGACTCAAGCTAGGTTTTTTATATACATAGTACCCAGATCCATTAACTTGAACTTGGTTGACCAAAGCAAACAATTAGCCATTTGTTCATTCTATTAGAAAAAAAAAAGGGGGGTAATAACTGGCCTTGAACTAAGTCCACAGGTATCAGAAGTGGTTCCAAAGCAATCAGAGACCTGCAATACTTGATAAGTTGAAGGTCTCTCAAATACATGTTGACTTAACATTCGGACCTGGGGACAGCAGCTAATATTACGAGTTTGGTATGTGTGAAAAGAACAAATAAACCTGTTTAAGATGGGCATAGCTAATAAATATGTAAAATATAATAAAGAAAAATAAGAATGAGCTATTCATCAAGCTTATAATTTGGTCCTGTTAACTTTTAAAGAAGAATTAATTTAGGTGCTTTGCCAGAGAGATGGTGATCAAGTTCGGAGGAAAGAGACTGGGAAAAACATTTCTGTTGCTTCGTGTTCAGTGCTTCTATAAAATCATAGATATTTTACTACATATAGTAACATGTTACTTACCTAACATCCTCAAGAGATTATTCTACATAAGTGCATCCTCTTGATAAATATAGCTTATTGGAAGCATCAAAAATTTTATCTATCATTCTTGTAATTAAAATGCTTATCAATTTTTCTAATTACTAAAGTAATAAATTTCATTTCAAGTAAGTTAAGACTAACTAAAACATATCTTGGTGGAAAGTGAACATCTATTAATAATTTACCTACCACGCTACTCCTCTACTCAGAAGTAACCACTATTAACTATTTGGCATATGTTCTTCCAAACTTTATTTCTGTGTACACAAAAATATTAGTTGAGCATTTATTACATGCCAAGAACTCTTCAAAAGTATTCTAGTTACAGGTGTTAACAAGATAGGCAGGTTTCCTAATCTAATGGAGACTCTATTCCAATGGAGAAAGGAGTAATAAAATACATGTTATGAAAAAAATAAAACATGGTATAGAAAGCTAGGGGGCAATGAAGACAACTTTAGATATGATGATCAGAGATGGGCTCTCTGAAGATGTGACATTTGAGATCTGAATGACAAGAAGAGACTGCTCATGTGAATATCAGAAGGAAGGATATTCCAGGAAGAGGAAGCAGCAAATGCAGTGTCCTGAGTCAAGGATCAATGTGCTGAGTCTAAGAACCAAAAAGAAGGGAGTATCCTACTGAAGCAGAGTGAATGCAAGTTCACAGAGTTAAGACAAAAGACAAGAAGGTAGGAAAGAGTATTGTGTGTGTGTATATATGTACACATACACACACAAGTATATATATATATATATATGTACACACAGTATTCTCTCTATATATTTATACATGTGTATATACATATGTATAAATAATTTTGAATATGTGCTTCATCTTCCATTGGACAAATGTACTATAATTTATTTAACTGATCTCCTATTGATGAATATGTGGGTTGTTTCCAGTTTTGGCTATAGACGCCATAGATTTATTTCATGGGTTTTTTGTTTTTGCCTGTTTAAACAGAGATCACACATTTTGTGTGTGTAATTTATCACCATAATTATTAATATCAATCATTGTACGGCAGTACATAGATTTTTCTTAGAATCTAGGTTTTTGGGGGGCTTTGTGCATATTATTCAGACAGATGGATTTTTAAAAACTTAATACATCTTTTAAAAATATCGCTTATAAAAAAGCTGACCTTATACATGGCCAATCACAGCAAGGTATCCCAGTCAGATAAAATGCCAGTCTAATATCCAAACAATACAGCCCTTTAGAGTCACTTCTCAGACAAATGAAGAACAAGCAAACATACAAAACTGGAAAGGAAGTCAGGCATGGTAGTGTGACATGGTTTGGCTGTGTCCTCATCCACATCTCATCTTGAATTCTCACAACATGTGTTGTGGGAGGAACCTGGTAGGAGGTGATTGAATTATGGGTGCAGGTCTTTCCTGCACTGTTGTCGTGATAATGAATAAATCTCATGAGATCTTATGGCTTTAAAAAGAGGAGTTTCCCTGCACAAGCTCTTTTCTTGTCTGCTGCCATGTGAGATGTGCCTTTGTCCTTCCACCATGATTGTGAGGCCTCCCAAGCTATGTAGAATTGTAAGTTCAATAAACCTCTTTCTTTCTTAAACTGTCCAGTTTCAGGTATGTCTTTATTAGCAGCATGAAAATGGAATAATATAGTAAACTGGTACCAGTAGAGTGGGGCACTGCTGAAAAGATAACCAAAAATGTGGAAGTGACTTTGGAACTGGGTAACAGGCAGGGGTTGGAACAGTTTGGAGGGCTCAGAAGAAGACAGGAAAAGGTGACCAAGTTTGGAATTCCCTAGAGGCCTGTTGAATGGCTTTGACCAAAATGCTGATAATGATATGGACAATGAAATCTAGGCTGGGGTGGTCTCAGATGGAGATGAGGAACTTTTTGGGAACTAGAGCAAGGGTGACTCTTGTTATGTTTTCATAAAGAGACTGGCAGCATTTTGCCCCTGCCCTAGAGCTTTGCGGAACTTTCAACCTAAAAGAGATGATTTAGGTATCCGGCAGAAGAAATTTCTAAGCAGCAAAGCATTCAAGAAGTTACTTGGGTGCTGTTAAAGGCATTCAAGTGTGTTGTTCTTGTTGTTGTTGTTGTTTTGAGATGGAGTCTTACTCTGTTGCCAGGGCTGGAGTACAGTGGTGCGATCTCAACTCACTGCAACCTCCGCCTCCTGGGTTCAAGTGATTCTCCTGCCTCAGTCTCCCGAGTAGCTGGGATTAAAGGCACCCACGACTATGCCCAGCTAACTTTTTGTATTTTTCGTAGAGACAGGGTTTCACCATGTTGGCCAGGCTTGTCTCAAACTCCTGACCTCATGATTCGCCCACCTCTGTCTCCCAAAGTGCTGGAATTATAGGTGTTAGCCACTGTACCTGGCCAGGTATTTAGTTTTAAAAGGGAAGTAGAGCATAAAAGTTTGGAAAATTTGCAGCCTGATAATGCGATACAAAAGAAAATCCCATTTTCTGAGGAGAAATTCAAGTCAGATGCAGAAATTTGCATAAGTAACAAGGAGCTGAATGTTAATCCCCAAGACCATGGGAAAAATGTCTCCAGGGCATGTCAGAAGTCTTCACGGCAGCACCTCCCATCACAGCCCCAGATTCCCAGGAGGAATATATAGTTTCATGGGCCAGGCCCAGGGTCCCCCTGCTGTGTGCAGCCTAGAGACTTGGTGCCCTGTGTCCCAGCACTCTAGCCTGGGCCACATAGAAAGACACCATCTTTTTTTTTTTTTTTTTAAGGGAAAGGGTATGGGGGAACCTCTCAGTGTACTCTTAGCAACTTCCTGTGAATCTAAAATTATTTTGAAATTAAAAGGCTTCCAAAAATGGTAAATACATGACTTTGCAGATGCTGATGACACCCGGAGCCCCTACCAGCCACGGTCAACTCTACTGTATTATTTGACATCTTGGGTCAGGTCTTTTTTGAGCTGTTTGCAGACAAAGTTCCAAAGACAGCAGAAAACTTTCATGCTCTGAGCACTGGAGAGAAAGGATTTGGGTATAAGGGTTCCTGTTTTCACAGAATTATTCCACGGTTTATGTGTCAAGGTGGTGACTTCACATACCAAAATGGCACTGGTGGCAAGTCCATCTACAGAGAGAAATTTGTTGATGAGAACTACATGCTAAAGCATGCAGGTCTTGTGTTGTTCATGGCAAATGCTGAACCCAACACAAACGGTTCCCAGTGTTTCATTTGCACTGCCAAGGCTTAGTAGCTGGATGGCAAGCACGTGGTCTTTGGCAAGGTGAAAGAAGGCATGAGTATTGTGAAGGCCATGGAGTGCTTTGGGTCCAGGAATGGCAAAATCAGCAAGAAGATCACCATTGCTGACGGTGCATAACTCTGATAAATTTGACTTGTGTTTTATCTTAACCACCAGATTTTGTGTAGCTCAGGAGAGCACCCCTCCACCCCATTTGCTCACATTATGCTATAATCTTTGTGCTCTTGCTGCAGTTCTTTTGGGTGCCATATATCCCTTATTCCCTTCCATACCTAGCGGGATTGCAGAGTTAAGTTTATGATTATGAAATAAAACTAAATAAAAACTAAATAACAACTGTCAAAAAAAAAAAAAACCTGTGAAATACACTCACAACCTTCTTTACCCCCTCTCAGAACATCACAAGCTCCTTTCAAATGTAGACTGGTCAGTGTTTATCTAGATTTCCTTTATCCTAATATTTTTACTCTTACACTTACAACCCCTCTTCTATACAACAAAAGCACAGGAAACATATACACCCAGAAAAGCAGAGTCTTAAATATTCATATTTATTTATTTTTCTTATTATACGTGGTTTATATTTTCCCTTGCCAGGATGTCACTTCTTGCTGCTGTCATGCGTCCACAAATGGTACTTATCACAGCCCAAATACGCTGCTTCTAATCCAACAGGTGGACATTCAGATACAGAATTGAATTTTTTACAGTTGTCAAAACTATTAATAGATTGCAAGGAAATACTAAAATATTTCTTGATGAGTGCATGGATTTTACAACATCTTGATGTGTTTTTAGCACAGTGCCTGGTGCATCAATTATTGAATAAATGCTAGCTCAGTGGCACGTCCTTTGTCTGCTTTTCTCTTCTCTATGTTTCGGCTGGTAAAGTTTTATTTATTTTCTCTCTCTACATTTCTCTGTCTCACCATCTTTCCTCTCTGTGTGTCTCTCTTGTTTCTCTGTCTCTCTCTGTGTCTCACTCTTTCTTTCTGTATCTGTCTCTGTCTCCTCTCTCTGTCACACACACACACACACACACACATTGTACATCTACTACATGCCAGGCTCTGAGTCAGCAGTGGAGACAATGTGAACAAGAAAGCCTGCACCCTGGCCCTGTGGAGTTTCCACTGCATCAGGAGAAAGAGTAAGTGCCCTGACAAAGAAAAGGGGTGTAGTTGCCAGAAAATCTGGCATAATATACTGAGTTCTAATAATAAACAAATTCTAATCCCACCACAGCCTGTCAGTTTCCTCTTTGTTTACATAGAGTAGTGAAGAGGACCACACTTTCCTAAAGTGTGGAAGAAATACTTACCCTGGGCCTCAGAAAATATAAAGTCTGAATCAAATATCTCAACCCCATGAATGGAAATACACAAAACACAGAAGCTCAAACCAGAGGAGAAGAATATAAAAAGAACACCTAAAGCTATGAGCTTATGTAAACTCACCTATGGTATTAGGTATAGTTTCTATTAAGGAATGCAATGAACATAGAATGTACACATCAGTATGACTGCTTTAAATAAAATGAACTGAGAACATGGTCAAAAAAATTGAGTCAAACCAGTTGCTTTCCTGAATTCACAAGTTAAACCACCTCTCTGTAGTGGGACACAGATTGCCTCAATTAAGACAGCACTTTGCATTTTCCAAGAGCATCACAGAATTGTCCTGAATCAAGACTGTATATGAGGTTTCTAAGTCAGGGCAAAGTAATGGGAGTCTATTGTGGAATGGGCTGGTCAAGTCTTGTCGTGATTAATATGGGGCTTTCATAATCACATTTGAGCCACATTTTCATGAAGCCATAGGGAAAGAAACTAGTTATGGCAAATACAAATACAGTTTTGCATCTTAAATACATGCTTTTGAGATTGTAAATGCCTAGCAGGACTAGAGAATAAGAAGCTGTTGACAAATTCTAAAAGAATCATAACTTTTACATTCATTTTGAGGTTTTCACATTTTAAAAGTTTCTTGTGTATTTTTATACTTTAATGAAATGACTAACTTGGGCAAGATGGGTATTTTGACCATGTTAAAGATGAGGAAATAGAGGCAAGGAGGTTCAGTGGAAAATGTTACATAGCTTGAATTAGTTCAAATGGTCGATGAAGAGGAAACTGCGATTAAATCTAGATTTGCATGTTGGCTTGACCATTAAGTATTTACCTTTCAACAAGATGCTTTTCCTCTCCAAGTCTTTGCTTTCTTATCTGTAAAACAGGGATGATTATAGTGCATGACTCATAGATATTAAGATGAAGTAAGACAGTGTCTGTAAGACAGACATGTAAGACATGTCTGTTAGCCTAGCACTTGGCACAATCTATGCTCAAAAATGTTTGCTGTAGTTAATAAACTGGCAAATTCAGGATTCAAGCCCAGATTGCTCTGAATTGAAGTGTGATAGTCCACCTTTACAGCACAGTACTGCACAGGAAGTACAGGGGAGTCAAAGGCCACCTGACTACAGGTTTAGGAAAGGGTAAACGCACAACCAACTGGATATGAATAAATCATATGCATTTCATTCATTCATTCATATGAACTTAATATGTACTTTGTGCAAGGCACCTTTTAAGTGCTGGAGATAGAGAGATAAATAAGACAGGCAGTCTCTACCCTCTGGAGACACAGCTAATCAACAGGAGAACAAATATATTGATTTGATTTCTGACAAGAAACCACCATTTTTTACTATCAGAAAAAGTCTGGCCAATGCATCAATATTCAGTGTTAAGATCGTCAAAAACTCACTTCATTTAATCCACAGGGTAGCACCATGAAGCAGGCACTGATGCCTCAATGTACAGATGACTGAATGTGGTGAAGCTCTGACTCCAAGCCCAGGGCAGCCCCTACTATGCCGTGCTGTAGCACCGGAAGAACTCCATTCACCCAAGTGAAAGACAGGCTTGGGGGCCTGGAATCAAAGAAGGCTAAGTGGTTCCTTTACTTTTGTGATAAGTTGCATCCCCATCTCAGCCTTCTGAAACTTAGTCCAAGAAGCCCAACTGGTTCATCGGACTTGCTGTGACCAATTAACCTTGCCAGCTCAGGGAAACAGAGAGATAGAGAAGAGGGCAGTCAGGGGGAGGGGGAGAAAAAGGAGAGAGAAAAAGATAGAGGAGCTTTTTTTCCTGAATGTGAGCAATCCTGGCTCCTTTTATCTCTCCAATCTCATGGAAATATTTCCAAAAGGACATATTGAAGGAAACCAAATCTTGAGCCATAGAGGAAGCTGGTCTTGACTTCTCAGACCAGCACAGGGCAGTTCATTAGCTGGGGTACTACTTCCACTTTCCTGACTTTCCCTAGCTCCTAGGAGGGAAGGCTGAGGTGCTTAGAAATGGAGCACAGAGAGAATAGAACAAACCTCTGTATGTTAATGGCTCTGGAGATGTTCTTGAACTGGGTCACTTGCTGAAGTACTATTTTCCCCTGAAGATAACGAGATGAGAACGGAGAAGACTTTTCCCTGTAGGCTAACAGAACAAAAGGTGGTGAGGAACCACGAAGAATGTTAGCACCTTAACCTCTGACTTGCTCCATTTGTTCTGTTGTAAAAGGCAAGTAAGTTCTGTTGTCTTCTTTCTGACATTTTAAGAAAATGCGAAAATGTTTTTGGAACTACGTGATGAAAGTATCACTGAAATGTGTGGCAGAGCCTCTACTATGGGGCCAGGTCTTCACATACATTGTCTCATTTAACCCTTACAATAGTACTATGAGAAAACAGGAGGTCAGAGTTTCAGCAGCTTCCCAAAACTCAATTCATGGGAATTGCAGATCTAGGATGCAAACCCAGGGCTCTGGGACTCCACAGCACACATGCATGCCCTTTATATTTCAGAGTTTTTCTCCCAGAGCTCCAGGGCTCCCTGTTGTGGTGGGGGAGAAAGCCAAAGGAGAGGCTCTGCCCACTGCCCTCTTCTGCTTCATGAAAGGGGACTGTAGTATGAAGTTTGTTTCAAGGAAGGGCTCCATAACTAAAACAAAGCAAAATGAAAATAGCACAAGCCCTTTGAAAATCACTGTGGAATGCCAGTTACCCCACAAACCCTATGTCATCAGATATTTTCAATGATTTAGTTACTTCTTATTCACTTTTCTTAAGATAAAATTCAAGTACCATAATATTCACCCCTTTAAAGAGTACAATTCAAAATTTCTAGCATATTCAAAGATTGTGTGACCATCACCCCTATCCAATTTCAGAACATTTTCATTATCTCCACAAGAAATTCTATATCCATTTGCAGCCTCTCTCCACCAGAGAGTATATTGGCAATCACCAATACACTCTGTTTCTATAGATTTGCCTGTGCTAGACATTTCATATAAATGATATAATACTACTATATATAAATATTTGCATCTGACTTCTTTTATTCAGCATAATATTCTCAAGGCTCACCTACATTGTAGTATTTATCAGTATTTCATTCCTTTATATGGCTGAATAATATTTCACTATAAGGATATAGGACATTTTATTTACTAATCAATTAATGGACATTTGGGTTGTTTTCACTTTTTACTTACTATTAACAGTGCTGCTGTGAACATTTGCAGACAGGTTTTTGTGTAAAAGTGTGTTTAAAATTTTCTGAGTATGTAGTTAAGGGTGTACTTGCCTGTCTTATGGTAACTATATTTAACTTTTTGAGGAACTGCCAAACTGGTTTCCAGAATGACTGAACCATTTTACTTCCCCATGAATGAAGAAAGAGGGTTCAAATTTCTTCATATTGTTTGTCAACACTTATTATTTTCTGTTTTTTAAAGTACAGCCATCCTAGAGGGTGGAAGGTGGTATCTCATTGTGGCCTTGATTTATATTTCCCTAATAACTAATGATATTAAAAATCTTTTCATGTGTTTATTGGCCATTTGTAAATCCTCTTTAGAGAAATGTCTATTCAAGTCCTTTCCTTATTTTGTTAAACTGGGTTTCTGTCTCTTTCATTGTTGCCTTGCAAGATTATTCCAGGCAATTAGACCCTTATCAGAGAAGACTTTTAAATATTCTCTCCCATTCCATGGGTTGTCTTTGCACTTTCTTGCTACTGTCCTTGGATGCAGAAAAGGCTTTTTTAATTTTATGTATGTATGTATGTTTTTGAGACGGTGTCTTGCTCTGTCATGCAGTCTGGAGTGTAGTGGCGCGATCTTTGCTCACTGCAACCTCCACCTCCCGGTTCAAGCAATTCTCCTGCCTCAGACTCCCAAGTAGCTGGGATTACAGGCACATACCACCACCTCTGGCTGATTTTTGTATTTTTAGTAGAGACGGGGTTTCACCATGTAGGCCAGGCTGGTCTCCAACTCCTGAGACCTCAAGTGATCCACCCACCTCAGCCTCCCAAAGTGCTGGGATTACAGGCGTGAGCCACTGCGCCTGGCCTTTTTATTTATTTTATTCTTATTTATTATTATTATTTTTTGAGATGGAGTCTTGCTCTGTCGCCCAGGCTGGAGTGCAGTGGTGCAATCTCGGCTCACTGCAACCTCTGCCTCCTGGGTTCAAGTGATTCTCCTGTCTCAGCCTCCTGAGTAGCTGGGACTACAGGTGCACGCCACCATACCCGGCTAGTTTTTGTATTTTTAATAGAGGTTTAGTAGAGGATTTGCCATGTTGGCCAGGCTGGTCTCGTACTCCTGACCTTAAGTGATCAGCCCACCTCTGCCTCCTAAAGTGTTGGGATTACAGGCGTGAGCCACCACGCCTGGCCACAAAAGTTTTTAACGTTGATGAAGTGCAATTTATCTATTTTTTTTTTTTTTTTTTTTTTTTTTGGCTGCTTAGACTTTTGGTGCCGTATCTGAAAAACATTGTCTAATCCAAGGCCATGAAGACGTATGCTTATGTTTTCTTCTAAGGGTTTTATAGTTTCAGTTCTTACACTTAGTTCATTGATTCCTTTTATGTTAATTTTTGCATAGGAGCTGAGGTAGTAGTCCAGCTTCATTCTTTTGCATGAGGATACCCAGTTGTCCCAGCACCATGTAAACCTATTCTTTTCCCCATGGAAATCTCTTAACTTTCTTGTTGAAAATCAGTTGATAAACGCATGTGTTTGTTTCTGGACTCTCAATTCCATTCGATTGATCTATATGTCTATCCTTATACCAGTAACACCAAGTTTTGATTATTATAAGCTTGTAGTAACTTTCCAAATCAGAAAGTGTAAGTCCTCCCATTTTTTTTTTTTTTTTTTTTTTTTTTAGATAGAGTCTCAGTTTGTCTCTGAGGCTGGAGTGCAGTGGCACGATCTCCGCTCACTGCAACCTCCACCTTCCGGGTTTAAGCGATTCTCCTGCCTCAGCCTCCTGATTAGCTGGGATTACAGGTGCATACCACCAAGACTGGCTGATTTTTTTATTTTTAGTAGAGACGGGGTTTCACTACGTTGGTCAGGCTGGTCTCAAACTCCTGACCTCGTGATCCACCTGCCTCAGCCTCCCAAAGTGCTGGCATTACAGATGTGAGCCACTGAGCCTGGCTCAATGTGTTTTTTTTCAAGACTGTCCTGAATATTCTGGATTATGAATACTTTACATTTCCATGTGGATTTCAGGATGAGCTTGTCAATTTCTGCAAAATTGGAAACTGGAGCTTTGAAAGGGATTGCACTCAGTCTCTAGATCAATTTGGAAAGAGAGTATTACCATCCTAACAATACTGTTTTCTGATCCATAAACATGAGTGCCTTTATATTTATTGAGGTCTTCTGTAATTTATTTCATTGATGTTTTGTAGTTTTCAGTGTACAAGTCTTGTATATCTTTTGTTACATTTATTCCTAAGTATCTCATTTTTATTTATCCTATTGTACATGGAAGTGTTTTTCTTAACTAGTTACAGATTTTTCATTGCTACCGTATAGAAACAAAGTAATTTTTGGATGTTGATTTTACATCCTACAACTTTGGTGAACTTGTTTATTAGCTCTATAAGTTTTTTTTGTGGATTCCTTTGAATTTTTGATATGTAAAAATAAGTATTCTGAAAATAAAGATAATTTTATTTTCCTTTTCTTTTTCTTGCTTGATTGCCTTAGATATAACTTTCAGTACAATGTTGAATACAAGTGGTAAGAGCAGATGTCGTTGTCTTATTCCTGGTCTTAGAGGAAAAGCTTTCAGTCTTTTACCATTAAGTTATTAGCTGTGGGTTTTTCACAGATTTCCTTCAATTAGGTTGAGGTAATTCTCTTCTTTATCTAGTTTATTTAGTGTTTTTATCAGGAAAGTGTGTTGATTTTTTGTCAAATGCTTGTTCTGCATCTATTGAGAAAATAAAGTGAGTTTTTTCCTTATTGTTTTAACATGGTGTTAATAGGACTAAATAAGATTTACCCCAAAATCCTTGCATTAGTCCTGGTGTATGATGCTTTTATATGTTGCCAGATTTGGTTTGCTAGTATTTTGTCAAAGATTTTTGCATTATGTTCATAAAGGATATTAGTCTGTAGTTAATTTTATTTGTAATATCTTGGTCTCATTTGAATATCAGATAATAATGGGTTGATAGAATGAGCTGAGAAGTAGTCCCTCCTCTTCCAGTTTTTGGATGAATTTACAAAGGATTAGTGTTCTCTCTCTCTTTTTTTTTTTTTGGTCAGGTTGATCTCGAACTCCTGACCTCAAGTGATCTGCCCGCCTCGGCCTCCCAAAGTGTTGGGATTACAGACGTGAGCCACTGCGCCCGGCCTGTTCTTTCCTCTTTGAATGTTTGGTGGAATTGACCAGTGAAGCTATCTAGTTCTGAAGTTGTCTTTGTAGGGTTTTTTAAAATTCTATTTTAATGTTTTTGGTTATACATCTATTGAGTTTTTTAAAATTTCTCTTTGAGTTAATTTTGATAGTTTGTGTCTTTCTGAAATGTATTTAATCTGTCTACGATATCCGATTTGTTTGCATACAACTGTTCTTAGCATTTCCTTATAATACTTTTTATTTGGGTAAGGTCAGTAGTAATAATAAACCCTCTTTTATTCTTAATTTTAATAATTTGAGTCCCCCTCTCATTTCAGGTTAGGTGAAGGTGTGTCAATGTTGTTGATATTTTCAAGTAATTAGCTTTTGGTTTTGTTGACTATATCTATTATTATTCTATTTTACTCCTTCATTTCTGCTCTGATTTTTATTCATTCCTTCTTGTTGCTTGCTTTGAGTTTATCTCATTCTTATTTTTCCAGGTTCTCAAGGTGAAAGGCTAGGTTATTAATTTGAGATCTTTCTTCTATTTTAATACAGGCATTTCAGTTATAAGTTTCCCTGCAAGCACTGTTTTGGTGGCATCTCATAAGTTCGGATTTGTTGCATTTTTAGTTTATTTATCTCAAAGTATTTTCCAATTTCCTTTGTGATTTTTTTCTTTGATTCATTGGTTATTTAGGAGTTATGTTTTTTAATTTCCACATATTTATAAATTTCCCAATTAAAAAATTCTTTATTATTATTTTATTGTATTGTATTGTATTGTATTTTTTTGAGACAGAGTCTCCTTCTGTTGCCCATGCTGGAGTACAGTGGCATGATCTCAGTTCACTGCAACCCCTGCCTCCTGGGTTCAAGTGATTCTTGTGCTTCAGCCTCTTGGGTAGCTGGGATTATAGACATGCACCACCACACCCAGCTAATTTTTGTAGTTTTAGGAAAGACATAGTTTCACCATGTTGAGCAATCTGATCTCAAATTCCTGGCCTCATGTGATCTGCCCACCTCAGCCTCCGAAAGTGCTGGGATTACAGGCATGAGCCACCATACCTGGCCTGTTCTATCCATTATTAAAGGTGAGATACTGAAGTATCCAATTATCATTATTAAATTGCTTATTTCACCCTGAAATTCTGTCAATTTTGCTTCACGTATTTTGGGAATCTGTTGTTAGGTATGTATATGCTTATAATTGTTATAACTTCTTGATAGATTAATGCTTTGATCATTATAGAATGTCCTTTTTTGTCTCTAGCAACACTGTCTTACATTTGTTTGCCTTTTCCCCTATTATAAGCATTTCTGGAAAATATTAAATATATTGCAATCATAGCACAAATCCTAAGTAATATGAAAATAAAGTAAATATTTGTTGTTCTAGAGTTCATTCATTTCGTTCATTTCCAAAGGTACAAATTATGTTTGTGCTAGAAATTTGGTTGTGTCATGCTTAAAGAAGCTAATGTGCATATCACCCTCTAGTGGACAATTATGTACATTGACTCATCCTCCATAGTTAAGTGAACATGAGGAGGCAGTCATAACCCTTAGTGTAAGTGAACATGAGGAGGTAGCCATAACCCTTAGTGATAGAATCATGAACTAGAATCCTAGAAAGTTCTACAGAAACCCAGTTCACACAACCAGATCCCAGTTGCCAAATTTGAAAGCCAGCAAAACCCAGGCTTGGGGAAGACTCTATTTTGTTGTTGTAAGCCACGACTCTGATACAAAACAAGATGGCAACACTGTTAAGGGACAAGATCCTGGAGAAGCTCAGACCTAGAGATACCAGAACTAGCCTACAGGAGTTTTCCTATTTCCATACTATGTAGAGGAATATGACAAACCCAGCAGTGGGTCAGATTGACAGTGATGGCTGCTACTTGACTCCTACTGAACATATGATTGTTTTGCCAGGGTGCGTGCTAGATCTATACATAATATTTTTTTCTCCTCTGGCTGCCTTCAAGGTTTTTCCTTTAACTTTGCTTCTCATTGGTCTTACAATGATATTTTAGAGTTTTTTTCTTTTTAATTTTTGGTTTGTTTTCCTTTATTGATTTTGGATAATTCTTGTCCATCATCTCTTCAAATATTCTTTTACTTCACTGTCTTCTTCTGGAACTCCAATTACATGCATGTTAGACAGCTGTTATTATTCCCACAGCTGATTTCTCTCTCTCTTTTTTCTATTTATGTTTAAATTTGATTCCTATTTACTTATTTTCAAGCTTGGCAATTCTTTCTTCTGAAGTTTCCAATTTGCTAGTAAGCTTGAACGAATTCTTCACCTCTGCACCCATGTTTTCTATTTCTAGCATTTTCACTTAACTCTGTTTTTTAGTTTCTGCATTTCTAATAAAATTCCTCATCTGTTAACGCCAACTTTCCACCTATTCCACTGGATACTTTAACAAAGGGGTCCCCAACCCCAGGCTGCGGATTGGTACCAGTCTGTGGCCTTTTAGGAACTGGGCCACACAGCAGGAGGTGAATGGTGGGTGAGGGAGCATTACTGCCTGAGCTCTGCCTCCTGTCGGATCAGCAGAGGCATTAGATTCTCATAGGAGTATGAACCATATTGTGAACTGTGCATGTGAGGGATCTAGGTTGTGTGCTCCTTATGAGACTCTAACTAATGCCTGATGAGGTGAGGTGGAATGGTTTCATCCCAAAAGCATCCCCCATCCTTCCCCCAGTCGGAGGAAAAATAGTTTACCACAAAACCAGCCCCTGGTGCCAAAAAGGTTGGAAATTGCTGCTTTAACATACTAATCATGGTAATCTTAAATTCACTGTCCGTCAATTCCAACATCTGGGTCATCTCTGAGTTTGGATCTGCTGAATGCTTTATCTCTTGAAGATAGATTGATTTCTCCTACTATTTGTATAATTTCTCTTTGATGAGATTTAAATGGTCCTGTGTCAACTGGCAGGGAAAAAAATTCACCATGAGAGAAAAGGGAATCTACCGAGGTCTGTGATTCAATAGGAAGGCTTGAATATTTGTGGTCAAGAGTAGGGTCTGGTCAAAGTATAAGACTGAAGCAGAAAGGGTTTCTGAGATCCAGCCCCCAGAGAAGGCAGTCAAGCTTTTTTTTTTTTTAAAAAAAAAAAAAAAAAAAAAAACTAGGTATGTGAATATAAAAATTGTAAAAGCCAATACAATAACTAGGTATGTGAATACCTAGTTAAAAAAATAGCTAGGCATGTGAATATAAAAAGTATAAAAACCAACATAATAATTTTATTGTATAATAAAATACCAAGTCTAACACATCCTGGCTGCTTGCACAGGGATTCAGACAAGCAGCACCATCACAGCAGAGAGTCATCTGGCTGTGTGGAATCAGTTGGTTTTTTTTTAATTAATAGATTTTATTTTTTGGAATCATTTTAGGTTTACAGAAAAATTGAGCAGGAAGTATAGAGACTTCCCATAAACCCATTCCCCCCAGTTTCTCCTATTATTAACATTTTTCTTTGTTATGTAACATTTGTTACACTTGACACAATATTATTAAATAAGTCCATTATTTATATTGAAGGTCACTCCTTGTATAGTCCTATGGGTTTTGACAAATGCATAATGTCATGTACCTACCATTTCAGTACTATACAGAAAATAGTTTTACTGTTATAAAAATTTCCTTTGTTCCACCTATTCATTATTCTCTCCCCTCTAAACCCTTGGAAGCCATTGACCTTTTTACTATCTATAGCTTTGCCTTTTCCAGAATGCCGTATAGTTGAATCATACAGTATGTAACTTTTTCAGCCTGGCTTTAGTCTAAAAAGTCTGGATTTCACTTGTAATACTCATTGAAGACTTTTTGCATGTCTTTTCATGGCATGACAGTTCATTTTTTTAATCATTGAATGATATTTAGCTGTATGGATTTACCACAATTTGTTTATTCATTTACCTGTTGAAGGACATCTTGGTTGTATCTACCTTTCAGCAATTAAGAAAAAAGTTGCTATAAAAATTTCTATGCAGGTTTTTGTGTTAACATAAGTTTTCAGTTCATTTGGGAAAAAAACCTTGGAACACTATTATTGGCTTTTATGGCAGACTATATATACCTCTGTAATAAATTGCCAAATGGTCTTTCAAAGTGGCTGTACCATTTTGCAGTCCCACCAGCAATAAATGCAAGTTCTCGTTGTTCCACATCCTCACCAGCATTTGGTGCTGTTAGTTGGAACCAGTTTTTAATAGTGCTACAAGGTGCAGCAACAGTATTTTAAAATGAGAATCTACTGGGGAACAGATGCGATTTTGTTCTGACTTCTCTTTGGTGTTTGGGAACAGAATTGACATCTTTGGATTTAGTAAGTCCTTTGGGTTGTTATACCTTGCTGATGAGAAGAGTTTACAAATGAGTGTTGGATGCTTTCTAATTTAAACAGGTAAGTACTTACGTAATAAATTGAAAAAATAAGAACAATATTTTTGTAATTGCACTTTAAGCTATGTAAGGAGGTAATGTGTCATACAACATTGGCTCTTGCTTGGAAAGGTGTTTTTAACAAAGCAACTTAAAATGATCTCCTTTAAGAACATAGTTAAGGGCTGGGCGCAGTGGCTCAGGCCTGTAATCCCAACACTTTGGGAGGCTGAGGCGGGTGGATCACGAGGTCAAGAGTTCAAGACCTGCCTGGCCAACATGGTGAAACCCCGTCTCTACTAAAAATACAAAAATTAGTTGGGTGTGGTGGCACACGCCCGTAATCCCAGCTACTCAAGTGAAGGAGGCAGGAGAATTGCTTGAACCCGGGAGGCGGAGGTTTCAGTGAGGTGAGATCATGCCACTGGTCTCCAGTCTGGGGACAGAGCAAGACTCCATCTTGGAAAAAAAAAAAAAGAACCCAGTTAAAACTGAAGGTTTAGTAAACTAACTCCAAGTGAAACCATGATTATCTTTTATGTGCGTCTGGCCCACCACTTCCCACCTTCTCTCCACTCTGAGACAAGAAGAAGTGAGTACAGGCATACCACACTTTATTGAACTTCAATTTATTGTGCTTCTCAGATATTGCATTTTTTACTAATTGAAGGTGTGGCAATCCTGCATTGAGCAAGTATTTTTTTAATTGTTATTATACTTTAAGTTCTAGGGTACATGTGCACAATGTGCAGGTTTGTTACATATGTATACATGTGCCATGTTGGTGTGCTGCACCCATTAACTCGTCATTTACATTAGGTATGCCTCCTAATGCTATCCTTCCCTCCTCCCCCAACCCCATGACAGGCTCCAGTGTGTGACGTTGCCCTTCCTGTGTTCAAGTGATCTCATTGTTCAATTCCCACCTATGAGTGAGAACACGTGGTGTTTGGTTTTCTGTCCTTGCGATAGTTTGCTGAGAATGATGATTTCCAGCTTCATCCATGTCCCTACAAAGGACATGAACTCACCCTTTATTATGGCTGCATAGTATTCTGTGGTATATATGTGCCACATTTGCTTAATCCAGTCTGTCACTGATGGACATTTGGGTTGGTTGCAAAGTCTTTGCTATTGTGAATAGTGCCGCAGTAAACATATGTGTGCATGTGTCTTTATAGCAGCATGATTTACAATCCTTTGGGTATATACCCAGTAATGGGATGGCTGGGTCAAATGGTATTTTTAGTTCTAGATCCTTGAGGAATTGTCATATTGTCTTCCACAACAGTTGAACTAGTTTACAGTCCTACCAACAGTGTAAAAGTGTTCCTATTTCTCCACATCCTCTCCAACACCTGTTGTTTCCTGACTTTTTAATGATCGCCATTCTAACTGGTGTGAGATGGTATCTCCTTGTGGTTTTGATTTGCATTTCTCTGATGGCCAGTGATGATGAGCATTTTTTCATGTGTCTGTTGGCGAGCAAGTCTTCTTATGAATAAGCAAAGAAAGTGGTTTCTTGAGATGGAATCTACTTCTAGTGAAGATGCTGTGAACATTGTTGAAATGACAGCAAAGGATTTAGAATATTACATAAAATTAGTTGATAAAGCAGTGGCAGGATTGACTCCAATTTTGAAAGTTCTACCATGTATAAAATGCTATCAAATAGCAACATGCACTACAGAGAAATCTTTAGTGAAATATAGTCAATCAATGTGTCAAACTTCATTGTCATATTTTAAGAAATTGCCACAGCCACTCGAACCTTCAGCAACCACTGTCAACACCAAAGCAAGACCACCAGCAAAACAATTAGGACTCACCGAAGGATCAGATGATCGTTAGCATTTTTTAGCAATAAGGTTTTTTGAAATTAAGATATTTAATATTTTTTCTAGACGTAATGCTATTGCACACTTAGTAGATCATAGTATAGTTTAAACATAACTTTTATATGCACTGGGAAACAAAAAATTTTGTTTGAGTTGCTTTACTGTGATCTTTATTGTAGTGGTCTGGTACTGAACCTGCAATATCTCTGAGGTACACTTGTATATATGTCTTAAGATAATTCCGTCTGTTAGCTGCTTACTACTATACATGCTGACTCACCTAGAATTTGGCTTCTCAGTCAAATTCTTAAGGTTTTCAGAGAATTTAAAGTTATGATTTAAAACTCTCCCTTTTCCCATTCATTCCAAAAGACAAGAAGGGAATATGCCTTAACAATGTTCATTACCTTCACACAGGTGAATATAAATGACATTTCCAAAAAGCTGAGTAAATTAATGATGACATTTAAATTTCAAGCTAAGAATAGTTGCCTTTGTGTAGTAGGATAGTAAGTACACAGTATTTCTTCATTTTTTACATTTAAAAATGCAATCTCCTCTTTCTCCAGGTGGCATTTGTCTAGAAATTCAGTAAACAAACAATAACAATGATAAAACAGTGTTTCCCTGGTTCATATTCCACTCTGTGAATTACAGACTTTCTCCTTCCATCCTCCAACACTATACCCCTCCCCTACACCACACACACACCTCAAATTCCTCCAAATTCTGCCAACTCTGTATTCCAGGCACTAGCCTGAACCATTGAGAAAGAAAAACTGATTAAATGTTTGGAAATAAATGTAGGACATGTCACAGTTGTAATGTTATGGAAGCCCCAAGGGATAGAGGGCACTGTTTGTCATTTGCATTGGTTCTTTTCCCACCCCCGTTTTGCCTTGTGAGTGCCTCCTTCCCAGGTTGCCCTGTATGTGGGAGTATGGATTAGTCTGGCTCCCTGTCCAGGCTGTTTTGTCCTTCTCTTGCTATGGCACCCTGTCAGTCTTTGATCTGAACTGTAAGGTTAGTTAACTTCTACCCCCATTTATTTTACCAAACACTATTTATAAGATATAATGCTGTTCTGACTTGTGTTCCCAATGTGTAATAGAGAATCTTCTTATCTAGCTAAAGAGCAGGATCTCCTCTCCCAAGAACTCAGCATAAGACCCTCAAAGTAGATTCAGAGAACAATTTTTTTTTATTACTTGAGTATGTGAACCTCTATTCTCTCTTCTGAATACTTCCCAAGAGGTCTCTCAGACCTATATTCAAACAAACCCCTGCTGGTCTCTCCTAACACTACTTGATGGCCATACGTATACCACACATTTTGCATTCCACTTCATTCTGATAATAGAACTCTATTTTTTTTCCCCTTGGGGAGTTATCCTTTTCCATGTAATCTGAATAGTTTAGTTGGGCTGACTTCTTTAATGGCTTTTGTGTTTGATTAAAAATGGCTGACAGCCAGATATGATGGCTCACACCTGTAATCCCAGCACTTTGGAAGGCCGAGGTGGGCAGATCACCTGAGGTTGGGAGTTTGAGACCAGCCTGACTGACATGGATAAACCTCGTGTCTCAAAATACAAAATTAGCTGGGCATGGTGCTGCATGCCTGTAATTCCAGCTACTAGGGAGGCTGAGGCAGGAGAATCACTTGAACCCGGGAGGCAGAGGTTGCAGTGAGTAGAGATCGTGCCATTGCACTCCATCCTGGGCAATAAGAGTGAAATTCTGTCTCAAAAAAAAAAAAGGCTGACAATTATTTGTTACTCTTCCAGTTGAGAAAAGTCTAACTTCCCTATTCGTGAATCTGGGATGCCTTAGTGACTTGCGTGGCCAATAGAACATAGCGGAAATGAGAATCTGAGACTTTTAAAACTAGGTCTGAAGAAGGTTTGCAGCTTCTACTCAGGGTTCTTGAATGACTCATTCTAAGGACCACTGCCTACTAGATAAGAAAAATGACTACCCTGAGACTGCCATACTGCCCAAGCTTCCATGTGAAAAGGCTTCCAGGAGAGATGAACATCTGGCCAGCTCCAGATGTCCCAGCTTAGGCACTTATGAGCGAAGAAGTCTTCTTGGTCATTACAAGCTCTAGCAGTTGCAGTATAGAGGACTGGAAACCCAGCTATCAGCCAGAACCAAAGTCCCTGATATGTGGTCCTAGTCAAGATGTTTCCATTCTCTCTAACAATTTGGGACTCAGACATTGGAAAGCAAAAATGAAGCATTGCTTCCATGCCCTGACCATATTCTTGACTCACAAAATCATGAGTATAATAAACCTGACACCATTAAACTTTAGGGCAGCTTGTTACACAGATAACTGGAACAGTTCCAGAAGTGGGTTGTTAACTCATATGCAGGTAATCAAAACAGTCAATCCACCCAGTCATAGTATTTGGTTCAGGACTGAGAACATGACCCAACTCTGGCCAGTCATCATTTCCATCCCCATAGCTGCAGTGGATGGTTAGGTGATGGGTTTGTTATTCAAGGTGGTTCAATGAAGTACTGTACTTGGAACTTTATACTAGAAACTAGAACAGTCTCTCTGTCTGTAACATTGCTGAGAGGGTATTATATAAGCATACCCTCTTATATAATAAGAAAAGAGAAAGTCATCATGCCTCCACCAACTAGCCTAAGAATGGAGGAGGGAAGAGCTTACCTAAGAAAACAGCAACCAGAGATAGAGTAAGAATAGATCAGAGAGCATCATTAAAGCCAGATCTACCTTGGACTTCTCAGATTAAAAAGTCAGTGCCTTCTCAATTTTGCTTAACCCCCATTTTTTTTGGGGGGGGGTGGTGGGGGGCTCACCTTGGCTTGAGCGCAATGGCATTATCATAGCTCACTGCAGCCTCCAACTCCTGGGCTCAAGAAATTTTCTCAACCCAGACTCCTGAATAGCTGGGACTACAGGCACACTCCACTAAGCCTGTCTAATTTTAGGACCTTTTTTTTACAGAGATGAGACCTTGCTATGTTGCTCAGGATGGTATTAAACTCCTAGACTCAAGTGATCCTCCTGCCTTGGCCTACCAAAGTGCTGGGATGACAGTCATGAGTCACCACATTGGCCTGTTTAAGAAAATTTAATTTTTATTGCTTTGTTAATGGAAACCAAAAGTGTACCATAAAGAGAATGTATGAATTCTCTTTATGGTTCAATTAGATTTCCTAGCAGAGGCTGTGATTATTTGTAATTTCTAAATTTTCCCAAACAAATATGTCTCATTTTGCTAATGGAATTTTTCAAACTTTATATTTTTAAAATTTGAAGGTGAAGCTTCATGTAATAGTAAAATATATAACAACTAATCTGGTGGTGAAGCATTATCATCACCATAATTTTTCTAAATAACAACCTCATTTTACCTCATTTCTGTAAAATGAAGAGATCAATGAAGGAAACTAACTAAGCCAGTAAATGCTTAAGCAAGAATGTGAACTCACATCTGGTCTAAATTCCATACTTTAAAGTTCTTGGAAACAACTTATGAGTTCTAAAAAATTTGATAAGATGCCACATATTGGAACATAAAATCAAATGTATAGTTAGTACATATACAGATACCACAGAGTCACTTTGGTTTTCTGAAATTCTGGAGACACACATAATTGCAGATGAAAATTCAATGCATCTGACTATCACCAAACCTTTCCGGTCTTTCTCTTGTACACTTTTTATTAATTTGAGGTTTATAGCTTCTTTTTGTGACCAAAAGTTTTTTTCAAATGTCATCATCCTGTGGACAATGGTTGAGATACCAAGTCAGGTAAGAAAAATTTGAGATGGGCCCCATCTCTCATTCCCCTTAGTTTATCCCAAGCCTCCACCATACACCTTTTTGTATTGACCTGTTTACTTCTCATTCAATAATGTAACTCTTCATAAGTTTTTAATTTTATTAAATTTTGAAATGATCACAAATTTACAGAAAAGTGGTAAGGAGAGTACAAAAAACTTTTTCCCCTGTGCATTTGACAGTGTGTTGCTGACCTCATGCTCTATCACCCACAGATACTTAAGTGTGTATTACCTACAAACAAGGACATTCTCAACACAGCTACCCTCCAATCCTCAAAAGCAGGAAACTGATACCAAATCTCAGATTCTATTCAAGTGTTGCCAATTGTCCCCGATATGTTTTCTTTTTTTAACCAAAAGATGAAGTTCAGAATCTCATGTTGTATCTGATGGTCACATCTATTTAGTCTTCTTTGGTCTGGAACAGTCTGGAATAGTTCCTCAGTCTTTCTTTGACTTTTATGACTTTGGCAGTGTTGTTAGGTTACAGGCTAGTTACTCTATACACTGTGTGTTAATTTAGATTTTTTAAAAGATCCCCCTAGATTTGTGTTCCACATCTCTGGCAGAAATACCACAGAATGATGCTGCACTTTGGTCATGACATCCTATCAGAAACACGGTACCAATTTCCGATCATTGATGATATTCACGTTGATCACATGATTCAGATGGTAACTGCCAGGATTTCCACTACAATGTTACCCTTCTTCCTGTGCATAGAACACACTCATCTCCCTGCCAAGGGAAATAATTCAGTCTTATCCAGTTACTGCATTCTGCTAAAAATCCAACATCTCTGGGTGATGCACAGTTATCTCCGTCGTGTCCAATATGGCTCTTCATGGTGGGTCTAGTAATTTGTCAACCAAAATACGAGTTATTAGTCTACTCTCCCCCATATCCTCCCAATATGCTTCATTCAGCGGCTGAATAGGACAGAGATAACTGCAACAGAAACTTCTGTTTGAAAAAGGAAGAATGAGTAAACACACAGCAGCCGAGATCTGTAACAATTATTACATTGTACTGGGTAGGACTTCACAGTGAAGTCAGCTCCTTGGAAAGAACCTGTCTGGTTGTCCCCCGTTCTATTCTCAGAGACAAACATCCTAGTCCTTTAACCTCCGTGGCAAGATATTACTTGATCATGATCTCTGTGCCCACATTTAATATGAGCATTAGGGAGAAGGTCTGCCCCAAGAATTGGATAGATTTTTTGAAGTTAGGTGGCCTGAAGGTGTCCTTAGGGCTCAAATAAGCACGGGATTTTTGCAGAGCTGGCTTGGGATTGATTTTTTTGTGTGTGTGACAATATGATGCCTTCAAAAACTTAGTCGGCCTTTAATCTTCGTATTGGGCAGTTCCATATGCTGGTAACCATCCAATGGTAATTCCTCTCATTTTGCAATATGTTTTAAATTGTCATTTATTTAGATCTTCTTCTAATTTTCAGTAAAATTTTGTATTTTATAAAGTATATGGTTGAGTATTCAAAAATACATCAAAATGTATTGTTATTTTATTCTTATGTATTTGTGTTACGGAAGTTCCTTCTGTTTCTAGATTACTAATTATTTAAAAAATCAGGGCCAGGTGCGGTGGCTTATTCCTGTAATCCCAGCACTTTGGGAGGCTGAGGCAGGTGGATCACCTGAGGTCAGGAGTTCAAGACAAGCCTGGCCAACATGGTAAAACCCCATCTCTATTGAAGATACAAAAATTAGCTGGGCGTGGTGGCCAGCACCTATAATCCCAGCTACTTGGGAGGCTGTGGCAAGAGAATCACTTGAACCAGGGAAGCAGAGGTTGTAGTGAGCCAAGATTGAGCCATTGCACTCTAGCCTGGGTGACAAGAACAAAATTCCATCTCGAAAAAAAAGAAATCAGAAATAGGTATTTAATTTTACTAATTTTTAAGCATCTATTAAGATGATTATATAATGCTCTTTTTTCAATTTGATACTGACGGCATACAAATACATTACAATAAATAGCTGTGTATCAATTACCCACTTAAATAAATAAAACATTACAAATACAAGTAAAGTTCCTTGTATTTCTCCCCAATTCTTTTCTCCTCTAATATTCCGCACCACATCCCTCTCCTAAGTTTGATTTTTATTGTTTCTATACTACCTATATACTTTGCCTCACATATATTTCTCTATAACATATATAATATTGCTCAGGCTTTTAATACATATTATTTTAGGTTTCATGTGGTATGTATCTTGCCACAAATTACTTTTCTTCACTCCACATTGTTTTTGAGATTCAGCCTGTCTGCTAGATATAATTCTAGTTTATTTTAACCACAATTTAGTGTTCCACTTGAGGCAGGAGACTGGCAGGTCTTGTTTCCCGGATTGGATAGGAAATCGGCTGGAGTCAGCAAGTGGTATCCAAAGCAACCTCTAGTTAACCTCACTGTCCATCATGACACTCCCACCAACACCATGACAGTGTACCAATGCCATGGCAACACCCAGAAGTTACTGTCCATTTTCTAAAGATTTCTGAATTGCTCACCCATTAATTTGCATGTAATTAAAAGAGGGTATAAAGACAGCTAGTCAACAGCCCAAACACTGCTGCTCTCAGCCCACTGCCCATGGGCTAGCCCTGCTCTGCAAGGAGCAGTCACTGAGCTGTAACACTGCCGCTTTCATAAAACCATTTTCTTCCACCACTGGCTCATCTTGAATTCTTTCCTGAGTGAAACCAAGAACCTGCCCTGTGTCATACTGAATGAACACACAAAACTTATTTATCCATCCTCCTGGTGATAGTTATTTACTTTTTTTTTCTTTTTGCTCTTTTAATCTTGTTTTCATTTCTCCTTGTCTCATATGCAAATTATGGTTGACAGATTTAGCAAATAAAAATACAGGATGCCCAGTTAAATCTGAATTCCAGATAAATCATGAATAATCTTTTTAGTTTCAAATAATACAACCCTGTAAGAGTTTAGAGAACACAATGAGAAATGTCGTATAAAATGACCCAGCACACACACACTTATAGTAGTCAAAGATAAAGCTTCCAAAAAATGTTAATTGATTTAATTGATATATGATGTGGTTTGGAAGTCTTTCCCCTCCAAATCTCATGGTGAAAGGTGATTCCCAATGTTGGAGGTGGAACCTGGTGGGAGGTGATTGGATTATGAGCGTGGATCCCTCATGAATGGTTTAGCACCATCTCTTGGTGATAAATGAGTGCTCACTCAATTTGTTCATGAAAGAGCTGGTTGTTTAAAAGTCCGAGACCTCACTTCTTTGCTCTCTTGTTCCCACTCTTGCCATGTGAAATGCTTACTCGTGCTTTGCCTTTTGCCATGATTGTAAGCTTCCAGAGCACCTCACCAGAAGCTGAGCAGATGTTGGTGCCATGCTTGTACAACCTGCAGAACTATAAGCCAATTAAACTTCTTTTCTTTATAAAGTACCCAGCCTCATGTATTATTTCTTTATAGTAACACAAAAACAGTCTCACACAATATTTACTCTACTACTCTTCTCCTACTGAAATCCATTCTATTCTTTCTTTTCCATCTTACTGTCAATGCTATGGTTTGAGTGTCCCTGCAGAAACTCATGTTGGACCCTTAGCTTCCAGTGCTGCAGTGTTGAGAGGTAGGATTGTTAAGAGGTAGTCTAATGGAAGGCATTTGGGTCATGAGTGCTCCATTCTCATGGCAGCTTAGTTCCCACAGTAGTGAATGAGTTCTTAATCTCTTAACACTGGATTAATTCTTGAGAAAATTGATTCATTCCCATAGCAGTGGGTTGTTCCTCCTTGTGTTTAGTCTCTTTTAGCATGTGCCTGCTCCCATTTCCACTTTTCTGTCATGTTATGACTCAGCAAAAAAGCCCTCACCAGAAGCAAGCAGATGTTAGCACCATGTTTTTGGACTTTCCAGCCACCAGAATCATGAACCAAATTATTCTTTTCTTTACAAATTACCCAGCTTCAGATATTCTGTTATAGCAACACAAAACAGACTAGGAAATCATCCCATTCCATTTAAAAAGGACTTTCCTGGTCCCACTGAATTAATTTCTCCACCTACTAATATATCCAAGTCCTACAGTTTATAAAACACTGTTGCAGAATATATAGCCAGAAATAGAATTGCTGATTTGTAGATATTGCATTTTCAACTTTACCAGAATAGCCATATTATTCTCCAAAGTGGCTGTATATTAATGTTTCCAGTGTTCCATAGCCTTCAACACTTTTTAGTGTTCAACTGTATAATTTTTAAACTTCATGAATACCAACTGCTGTCTCATTTTGGTTTCAGTGTGCATTTTACTCAATATTTGTGAGCTTTAGCATTCTTTTCACTTGTGTCCATCATTTGGATTTCCTCCTCAGTAAACTGTCTATTTACATTCTTCATCCAATTTTTTATTAGGTTGGTTGCCTTTTTCTTATTGAATTTTAATAGTCCATGGTATATTTTGCCTACTAATGCACTATATGTTATGTGAATTGCACATGATTTAATTTGTGACTCATCCTTTCATGTTGTGTTTATGGAGATTTTTCTATATATAAATATTTTTATTTTAATGTGGTAAAAATTTTTAAATCTTAAAAAAAAACTGTGCTTTTTGCATCTTGTTTAAATAAATCTATTCTATCCCAAAGTCATAAAGATATATTTCTCCTCTGTATTTTCTAAGAAGTTTTGATATTTTGGACAGTGATTTTTGCCTGTTTTAATTACTGCTATATTCTAAATGCCTAAGAGAGTATCAGCACGTATCGGGCCCACAATATTTGTTGAAAGAGTGAAAGGAGAGAAATTCTTGGGGGGAGAACAAATTAAAACTGGAAAGTCAGAAAGGTGAGGGGAACTGGATCGAGTTCTTTGTGCAAGGTGTAGCATTGCAACTGAGGCATATAAAGTGAGGGCCCTCATTGTCCTTAAAAAAAAAAAAAATACTCTCAGGGCGTTAAGAGAAAGGGTACACAAGAAAAAATTGTTCGGCTTGACATGTAAAAGGGCAATTATTACATTTTATCTAGTATTTAGATGGTTTATAAGGGAGTGGTTTTCAGGTTTTTTGGCCTACTGTATCACAAAAAATTTACCAATTAATGTTTGAACTACATCAATAGATTTTAGAGGCTTTAATTCATTCCTGCATTCCTGGGGTAAATTATTCTTGACAATATTATTAGATTTTTATTTGTTAATATTTTAGTTAGGAGTTTTTGCATTTTATGGCCATAAGTAATACTGGCTTCTGGTCTTCCTCATGGTATCCTTGTTCAACATAGGTATATGGACATGTTAGCCTTTAGAATGAGTTAGGAAGTTTTCCAGCACTATCTATGCTTTGAAAATATTAATAGAACACAGAATTATGTTTGAAATATTTATAAGACATACTTTAAAACTATCACGGTTGATTATTTTTTTTCTCTTGAGACAAGGTCTTCCTCTATCACCCAGGCTAGAGTGCAGTGGCGCAATCATAGCTCATTGCAGCCTTGATCTCTGGGGCTCAAGTGATCTCCCCAACCCCAGCCTCCTGAGTAGCTGGGATTACAGGTGCACACCACCATTCCTGGCTAGCTATGTTGTCCAGATTGGTCTTGAACTCTTGGCTCAAGTGATTCTCCTGCCTTGGCCCCTCAAAATGCAGGGATTACAGGTGTGAACCAGCATGCCCAGCCAGATGTTTCCTTTTTAGAGATAAATCTTTTGCCAACCTTTTCAGCTTTATTTTTAGCAATTTTTGCATTGATTTTAGTCATTTATTTATATGTAATAAGATGTTAAATGACTCTTTTCCTATTGTCTCAGATTTTCAGCAAAGCATTTTAAGACCAAGAAATATAGGTGCTAGGCCCTCCATGCAGGACATTCCAAGAGACTGTGAAACCAACTGTTAAACTGCAGCCCATCACCCACCTTGAGGATTTATAGGTAAAAGTAAGAAAATTCTTCAAGAGAGGTCAGCAGTGAGGATTGCTCTGATGACCACTGCCAATGTGCTGTGTGCTCCCCAGATAATGGAAGGATGAGGACTTTTAAAGTAACTACTCCTGGACCTTGCTATGTGGTCTGTGTCATTTGAATGCATAGCCAAGAGGCTGTCTGGAGCCACTGGGGTGACAGAGAAAAGTGAGGGCTTCATAGGCAGCAGCCTGCACCTCCAGAAGCAGGCAGAACTCAGCACATCCTCAAGGAAAATCTCTGGTGTTGAGTCATATTGGAAAGGTTTGAAATTTTGATTGCATACATATATCAAATCGTGATGTTGTACACCTTTGATATATTTATGTAGTCTACTTTTTACTCTTTTTCCCAAATGAAAGAAGTATTGTGATGAAGCAAATTAGAAAAAGCCTTAGCTTGCTTGCAAGACACAATTTCTAAAGCTCTTGTCACATTCCACCTTTCAGCAATTGTCATTGATAAGGCACAATACATCCCTGTGTTTGGCCATTATCCAAAACAAAGTCAAGAAAATAGCTGTCGTCTGTCTCAGCTGCAACATAAAATTAGTACAATAATGACACACAAGGACAGGGCTTTGACGCACGAGTGCCTTTACCCAGCTGCCTAGAGAGCATCATTTATTAGTTAACTGGTTACTAATTCATGCAATGTGTCTCCCATATTGTTAGGTTTATTTAATGACTAACTCTATGGCTTCTCTATATTCTACTGGTCTTTGATACAGCATTAGATAGCATTGTTTTATTTTGGCTTTAAACTGGTAAAGATGATCTATGTTTAAATCCTTGGACCCAAGGATGTTATTTCTGGCTCTCGTAAGTTTTGATCCAAACATCAAATTCTCCTTTTGAGCTTCTTTATTATCCCTCAGCCCATGTGGGCTTCATAGCAGTATAGATAATGACATTAATTGGTTTTGTTAAATTGACATTCATTGTTCTTTGAACCAATGTAAGACTTGCCTGGTATTTTCCCAAGCAATAGTGGTATGATATGGCCCCCACTGTTCCCTAGGTTTAGAGCAAAGGCAAAAATGTTTCAGAAGCTGCAGTGACAGAATACCAGGGCTCCCAAACTGAACTGGTAAAAATCTCCTGTAGGGGTATCTGAGTAGAAACAGAGAATGTAAATCACTGGAAGAAGTTAAAAAGTGAACATCTTATTCAAAGAGAAACAGAAATGGATACTTCTGTGGATGTAAAAACTGACTGGGCAGATCTCACATCTTTACATATCACAGGACTTTAATATCATACTCTAGAGTATCTTGCTTTGATCAATTCTGTTTTCTATGTGACATACATAGTTAGCATATCACAACTTGTTATAAAGTAGTACTTTTCTTTGAGACAGAGTCTCGCTCTGTTGCCCAGGCTGGAGTGCAGAGGCGTGATCTTGGCCCACTGCAACCTGTGCCTCCTGGGTTCAGGTGACTCCCCTGCCTCAGCCTCTTGAGTAGCTGGGACTACAGGCATGCACCACCATGCCTGGCTAATTTTTGTATTTTTAGTAGAGATAGGGTTGCACCATGTTAGCCAGGAAGGTCTCGATCTCCTGACCTCGTGATTCACCCACCTCAGCCTCCCAAAGTGCTGGGATTACCAGTGTGAGCCACCAGGCCCAACCTAAAATAGTACTTTTCAACTAGTATGAATACATCTTATTCTTCCTCTGGTTGTCTGTACTCGGTCCATGGTGACTATTGATTGGGTACAGGTGTTACATTGGATAACTTAACCCATAACAATAGCTAATTATTGAAGACTTCAATACATTTATTGCCTTGTGAGCTGTACTGGGGCTGTGCTTAAATATTTTTACCCTCTATTCTTTCCCAAACCCAGTCTTTCCCCCATCCTGCTTCCATTCTCACAGCCAGGTCAGAGTTTATTGTCTTCTATATTTTCTAATAAGAAATTCTAGTCCACAAAATTTTTAATGATTATTTGGCTGCGGTAAAATGTCTGTGTATGGTATTCCTATTATACAGCCAAATACAAAGTTGAAAAAGAAGAGTTTATTTTAAAGACTCCATCACTTGAAATAGTGGCAGCAAATACTTAATATTTTGCCTTGTTGATAAACATATTTGTACGCAAACATTGTTAAATATTTTCTGATATACTTCCTCACTCCGTCCACATGACGGTCATCTAGACATTGTCTTAAAGTCCAGTGGATAGACACCAATTATCAATGTTATTTGTTTCAATATATTAATTGCTATTAAATTACTTCAAAAAAGAATTTGAGCACATCTACAGTGGGGTTTGCTCTCTTACAGCTGTTGTTCCAAACCCCTATTAACTTCAATAGGGAGGGCACCATGTTCAAGAGGCCGAAGAAGAGATCCAGAGCCAGCAAAATTAGACGTGGGGTTTCATTAAAGGCTTACATACAGGGAAGAGAGTCCACTGGTGTTAGGCTGGATAAGAGGATTGCCTTAATTACAGGAATGGTTCAGTGACAGCGAGCTGGGCAGGAAAATTGCATGGTCCGGTGGCGGTGGGCTGGGCAGAAAAGCCTCAAGCACCTGCAAACATCATGCAGTGTATATAGCATTTTCACTTAACATCCTCCCCTTAATGACCTCCACCTGGCAACTTATATTTAACCCAAAACTCAGGCCCTTAACCTCCTGTATAGCCTGTGTGCCATGGGACAGGCTGGGGCTTGATGTTTACCATAGATAAGCAACGAATCTCTGGGTTGACCACTCCTGGATTCTCTAGCTTGGAACACACATTCAGGTGTGTCTGCCATACGGGGAAGGGTATGCCTAAGTTATTGCTTTCAAGTGTGTGTACCCTAGAGTCCACCCAGCATACCCTAGAATGGCCCTCACATTCTTATCACAACATTCTTCTGCAGTTTCCCTGGGGCCAGGTATGTGGAGCAGCATTGTAGCCAGATGCCTGAGCAGCAACAGAAACTATAGCAACAAAAGAACAACTAATACAGTAACAATCACAAAGTTCTTCCAAGCGCTTGGGAATTGATCTTCGATGAACCATGGCAGGCCCACAGTGGAGGAGAGGGGCAGTTCTCCTGAGGTCCAACAGTCTATTTTGCCCTGGAGAAAGGTCACTATCTGTGCCCAATCAGCAAGGAGGTTTACTGCACACTATCTATGGGTGGAAAGTGACAAGTTTAGTGGGTATAAGAAAGGGCAAGTCATGACATTTAGCAAGACACAAGAAGTTGTATCACTATCTCTCTAAGGATAGAGCACCATCCCCTGGCAACAGTTTGGTACCTGGTTTACAACACCAAATAGATTGGTCTCCTCTGTGACATGTGGCAGGAGGCCAGAGCAAGACACTGGCAGCACCACAATGAGAGTATGATTGTCCCCTTATGGGAGAAATAACCATTATTATTTGTTTCAAGAAATTTTTTAATTTCCTTCTTAATTTCTTCATTGACCCACTGGTCATTCAAGAGCATATTGTTTAATTTCCACGTGTTTGAGTAGTTTCCAAAATTCTTCTTGTTATTGATGTCTAGTTTTATTCCATTGTGATTAGAGGAGATGCCTGATATTATTTGAATTATTTTGAATATTTTAAGACTTGTTTTGAACCTAACGTATGGTCTATCCTTGAGAATCATCCATGTGCTGAGGAAAACAATGTGTATTCTGAAGTCATTGAATGAAATGGTCTGTAAATATCTATTAGGTCCATTTGTTCTATACTGCAGATTAAGTCTGAGGTTTGTGATTTTCTGTCTGGGAGATCTGCCGAATATTGAAAATGGGGTGTTAAGGTCTCCAGCTATCATTGTACCAGGATCTATGTCTCTCAGTAGGTCTAATAATATTTGCTTTATGTATCTGGGTGTCCATTTTTGGGTGCATATATATTTAAAACTGTTATATCCTCTTATAACAACCTACAGAATGGGAGAAACTTTTTACAATCTATCCATCTGAGCAAGGTCTACTATCTAGAATCTATAAGGAACTTAAACAAATTTACAAGAAAAAAACAACCCCATCAAAAAGTGGGCAAAGGATATGAACAGACACTTCTCAAAAGAAGACACTTATGCAGCCAACAAACATATAAAACAAAGCTCATCATCACTGGTCATTAGAGAAATGCAAATCAAAACCACAATGAGATACCATTTCACACCAGTTAGAAAGGCGAACATTAAAAAGTTAGAAAACCACAGATGCTGGTGAGGCTGAGGAGAAAAAGGAAGGCTTTTACACTGTTGGTGGGAGTGTAAATTAGTTCAACCACTGTGGAAGACAGTGTGGCAATTCCTCAAGGATCTAGAGCCAGAAATACCATTTGACCCAGCAATCCCGTTACTGGATATATACCCAAAGGATTATAAATCGTGCTACTATAAAGACACATGCACATATATGTTTACTGCAGCACTATTTACAATAGCAAAGACTTATAACCTAGCCAAATGGCCATCAATGATAGACTGGATAAAGAAAATGTGGCACATATACACCATGGAATACTATGCAGCCATGAAAAAGAATGAATTCATGTCCTTTGCAGGGACATGGATGAAGCTGGAAACCATCATTCTCAGCAAACTAACACAGGAACAGAAAACCAAACACCACATGTTCTCACTCATAAGTGGGAGTTGAACAATGAGAGCACATGGACACAGGGAGAGGAACATCACACACGGGGGCCTGTTGCAGGTGAGGGGTAAGGGGAGGGTGAGCATTAGGACAAATACCAAATGCATGCGGGGCTTAAAACCTAGATGACGGGTTGATAGGTGCAGCAAACCACCATGGCACATATATATCTATGTAACAAAGCTGCATGCTCTGCACATATATCCCAGAACTTAAATTTTAAAAAAATTGTTATATCCTCTTGCTGAATTGACCCCTTTAACAATATAAAATGACTTTGTCTCTTACAGTTTTTGTCTTTAAATCCATTTTGTCTGATATAAGTATAGTGACTCCTGCTCTTTTTTGGTTTCCATTGGCATGGAATATCCTTTATCAGTCCTTTATTTTCAGTCTATTTGTTTCTTTATAGGTGAAGTATATTTCTTGTGGGCAACAGATCTTTGGGTTTTGTTTTTCATCCATTCAGCCACTCTATGTCTTTTGATTGGAGAGTTCAGTACATTTACATTCATTGTTATTTTTGGTGAGTGAGGACTTACAACTACCATTTTGTTATTTGTTTTCTAGTTATTTTGTGGGATTATAGGTGCCCAACACCACTCCTAGCTAATTTTAGATTTGCCCTTTTGTGGCTACTTTCTAGATCTTGTAGGCATGCTTTATTGTTTTCAAGCTCACTAATTTCTTCTGCTTGATCAATTCTGCTATTAAGAGACTCTAGGCTGGGCACAATGGCCCATCAGTGTAATCTCAGCACTTTGGGAGGCCGAGGTGAGTGGATCACCTGAGGTCAGGATTTCAAGACCAGCCTGGCCAACATGGTGAAACCCCGTCTCTACTAAAAAAAAAAAAAAAAAATACAAAAATTAGCCAGGCATGGTGGTGCATGCTTGTAGTCCTAGCTACTTGGGAGGCTGACACATGAGCATCCCTTGAACCTGGAAGGCAGAGGTTGCAGTGAGCCAAGATCATGCCACTTGAAAGGACTTGGGTGTTGTAATCTAAGACATATTTGCATTAGGGGGAACCACAAGCACAGTAATGTTGTGGTTCTTGCAGAATCATAGAGGTATTGCCTTGGTGGTCTTAGATAAGATGCAGAAGAACTCTCTGGATTACCAGGCAGAGTCTCTTGTTCTCTTTCCTTACTTTCTCCCAAACAAACGGAGTCAGTCTCAGTCTCTCTCTCTCTCTCTTTCTCTCTCTCTCTCTCTGTCTCTCTGTCTCTCTCTCTCTCTGTGCTGAGCTGCCTGGGTGGGGAGTGGAGTTGGAAGTGGACACAAGCACCCCTGTGGCCACCAATGTTGGGACTGCACTGGGTCAGACCTGAAGCCAGCATATCACGGGGTCTTGCCCATGGCCTGCCATAACCACTACCTGGGTACCACCTATGTTCACTCAAGTCCCTAGAGCTCTACAATCAGCAAGTGGTAAAGCCAGCCAGGCTTGTGTCCTTCCCTTCAGGGCAGCGAGTTCCCCCAGGCCTGTGGCAGGTCCAGAGATGCTATCTAAGAGCCAGAGACTGGAGTCAAAAATCTAGGAAGTCTATCTGGTGTTCTATTCTGCTATAGCCAAGTTGCCCCTCAAACCATGGGACACTTTCATGGGAAAATACCCCCATGGGCCTGTGGTGATGGTGGCCATACAGTGAGGCTTCTCTGCTTGTGGAAAGGGGAGGGAAGAGTGCCAAGGACTCTTCCCACTCAAGGATTCAAATTAAACAGGAGGGAAGAGTGGGAAGGACTCTCCCTCCCTTTCCACGGGTAGAGAAGCCTCTCTCTATGACTACCACCATCATAGGCCCATGGGGAATACTGCCAGGCCACTGAAGATGTTCACTGAAGGCCCCAAAACTCCTCAGTCACCTGTGGTACATACTGCCAGGCTTGTGACTCACTTTTCAGAGCAGTGGGCTCCCCTCTGGCCCAGGGCAGATCCAGAAATCTGGCAGGTGGTATTGCTTCAGCACTACTACTCACTGTGGTGCTGGTAACTGTACTAATGTCCATTCCCATTCCCTCCACCCCAATTACAGGCTTCAGTTGGAATTCCCCAGCAGCTGTTTTGTGTGGGGTCCTGCCTGATAAGAGAGCCATTCCCAAGATGTGTTCTGGGATGGGAGCTATGTATACTAAAGAGAGTTTGGGCGGCTGTTTCCCAACTTGTAATACTAGTTCAACCTGCCTCACTTTCACAGCTCCCACTCCATAGCTATCTATTGCTGTTATAGGCCCTTGGAACCAATGAGTGTTGCCATACACGAGGGTGCATTCAGCTCCACTATCCACTAGGGCAAACACAGTCTATTTATTATTAGGTGACCAATATATAGTTAGCTCTACATGTGGCCTTCAGTCCCTGGACACCTTGGCCACCATTACTCTTATTGAGATTCTGAGGCCTTGACCTTCATACCAGTTAAGTTAAAGGGGTTGGTGTCTGCCATTCCTCTGTGGGAGGGACAGTGGGCTGAATCTGAGGCTCCTTAGTGAACTGCTGTCGTGACTTGAGCTTTCATCCCAGTCTAACCAGAACAGCATTAGGTTGTTCATCTATTTGCATGGTAGGTGTCCCTGCCACTCATGCCTAATTTGTCCACAGGCCACCTTAGTGGGCCTCTTCGCTGTCTCCTTCCCTTTGGTTCCCTCGTCTTTCATCCTGGCTACCCACACACCTGCCCGTGCAGTTTCTCCGGTTCCCCTAAGGCAGAGGCTGCTTGGGCTGACTGAGACACTGCGTGTCCTACCAGGGTTCTCAGGATAGACACTGGCATGCTCTACCATTGAGAGGGTGCCAACTCTAAGATGGCATCTTTTACGCCGGCAGTGAGAAGCTCATTGTAGGACATTGGTAATGCTCAGCATAATAGCATCCTTCATCCCTAATTCCCCATGGATGTCCCGCAATTCCTCCACAGTCTGCCACTGCACAGGAGACATGGGGACATCTCCCTCATTTGGCCAGGCTGCCCTGCAGCCCGCAACCACCAGCTGAAGGGGATGGCCTGATCCCCATTACCAGGGCCGCAGAGGAGCTGCCTCAGGGCTTGGGGGGGTTTGTGGTGCATGCCATTTTACTCAAGTTCAGGGAGTATAATATCCTCCACCCTTGAGTTCATAGAGGAAGACACCGGAGACCAACTCTGTCACCTTCTGCCTGAACCTGTTTCTCAGCTCTTCCAGTTCCACAGCAGTGCTGTCCTCATTGTGCTGTGCTGTCACCCTCCAGGCAGGGACAAGTTTTGCAGGTGTAGTCCCTGTGGGCGCAGGGCAGGCAATGGCCCTTCTAACCAGCTACCCGACAAGGCAGGGTCTCCATCTCGGTTCTGTCTTGCACCTCTAATGGCAGTTTGCCCTGTAGCCGACGACCCCTTGCCTGCGCTGTGGCTCCGCCGTTGTGGCTCCACCTCAGTGGCTGCTCCGAGTACAGTGAGAAGCGCCAGTCAATCGCGGCTGTGCCCCTCGGGCATTTGAGCGTTGCTCAGTCAGATGCACCCCCTGCCACAACTCTTCCAGACCCCTCAGTGTTTTCAGGGCGACCGGTACTCGCGGACCCCATCCATCCATCAAGGGGAACGGCTATCGGGCTCCACACTGGAATGGATGGCTGGCCAGCTTGGATTTCCCCTGAGGATTTCCCCTTCCCCTATCCCCTTGTGTTAGTGTTCAGGTATTTCCTCTGACCTCCAGGCTGCCTCGCCAATTGCTGTGCCGAACCCCTCTTAACCTCAGGAAGAAAGACACCAGGTTCATGAGGCCAGAGAAGAGAACCAAGTCCCACAAAAGACACATGGGCTTTTACTAGGGGCTTACATATTCGAGGGTCCAGTGGCGGTGGGTTGCACAGGAGAACTGCAACCGCCTGCAAACACCATGCAGTTTTTACAGCGTTTTCACTGAGCACTCTCTCCTTAACGTTCTCCACCTGGCAACTTTCATGTACCTCAAAACTCAGGCCTCAGTCCCCGTACAGCTCATCTTCTACAGGACAGACTGGGGGCTCAGATGTTTATCACAGATAAGGAATGAATCTCTGGGTCGGCCACTCCCAGATTTCCTAGTTTGGAATACACATTCAGGTGCACATGCCATACAGGGTCATTCTAAGAGTATGCCTAAATTATTACTATCAGGTGTGTTTACCCTAAAACAGCTCAGTCTCTTCCCACAGATACCTTCCAAACATGTTATTGGGCATTTTTAATAATTAGAGAGAGTCCTTGGCTGGTTCACCACATAGAGGCCACCATTAAGTCTTTCCCAAAGAGGTTAGTTCCTCCTTAACCCCAGGGGACATCCCAAGACTCCCAGTGGATGCTTGATATCATGGATAATACTGAGCCCTAGATATACTATGATTTTGTTGATGCAACCAAGATGACTACTGACTGACAGGAGCGTAGTCCATACAGTGTGGATGCACCAGACAGAGATGATTGGGCTAGATGCAGCTGAATGCCTGGAGATTTCGTCATGCTACTCAGAACACTGGCAATTAAAAACTTATGAGGTCTTTATTTTTGGAAATTTCTATTTAATATTTTTAGACTGCAGTTGACTGCAGGTAACTGAAACCACAAAAAGGAAACAGCAGATAAGAGGGACACTACTATATAAGGGGTTCTTAGATAGGTATAAGTCATGCCACTTATCAACAGAGGGAAGAGTCTGCTATTCTAAACACTACACATGGAACTCCATCCTTGAAGCGTAGTTACTGTCACCAAGGGCAAACATATGGAGAAAGAAAATCATATTAAAGGATCAACTTTAAACGACTGCAGAATCTTAAATTATATTTGCCACATATTCTTTAGTCTGCATATTCAGTATTACTCAGACATTAGTTTTTCAATTTTGGGCTCGGTTCCTAGATAGTTCACTTGGACAAAGTGTATTTTCTTATTTTACCTAAATCTTTTTGGCACACAATAAAGTTGTAAGTTCTTATTCTGGCTTATTCAGTAGATTATTACCGAGTTGTTCCCTCAATTTATGTAAATAAAAACTTATAAGGACTAAGCAAACAAATAATTCTAATTCAAATAATAAATGAGAAAAATCAAGTTCATTAATTTTGTTAAAAATGATTTGTAACCATCAATATTCGGTATATATCTTGTTTTAATATTTAATATGATATAGGAAAAATAAGATAATTTGGAATTCCTATTCCTACTTCCTCTTTATCCAAGAGTTATTTTGTTTTTTGGGTTTTTTTTTTAGGGGGACAGGGTCTTGCTTTGTCACCTAGGCTAGAGTGCAGTGGCGCAATTGACTTACAGCAACCTCCGCCTCATAGGTTCAAGCAATTCTCGTGTCTCAGCCTCCCGAGAAGCTGGACTGCAGCAGGTGCCTGCGTCTCACACCCAGCTAAATTTTTGTATTTATGTAGAGACCGGGTTTTACCATGTTGCCCAGGCTGGACCCAAACTCCTGAGCTCAGGCAGTCCTCCTGCCTTGGCCTTCCAAAGTGCTAGGATTACAGGTGTGAGCCATGGCACCTGGCTCTTTCTCCAAGAGTTATTTTAAAGGGTGATTATAAGTTTCCAAATGGAAGGAGTTTGTTTTGTTTTGACTTTTGTTATTTTATTGCGAATTTCCAAATTTACTGCACTGTGGTTAGAGAATGTAATCTTATATAAATTCAGATTTTTTAACTCTGAGATTTTTTTCAATGTGGCCTCATATACCATCAGTTTTGGTGAATGTTCCATGTGATTTCAAAATAAAGCATGTATTTCTACATGTTAAGTATAAAATTCTATATCCTTTTATTATATAATCATTATTATGTTTAAATTTTTGATATTCTTAATATTCTTAGTTTGATATTTTGATTTCTGAGTTGTAATGAACTTTCCTAATATGATTAAAGATTTGTCAGTTTCTCCTTGTCATTTTGCCAGTTTTTGCTCTCTATGTATTTGAAGCTGTGTTAACAGGTACCTATTGGTTTATGATTAAGAAAATGGCCCTCTTTATCAATAATAAAGTTTCTTGCCATACATTCTAATTAGTTTTATCTATATATTGTTATACCTGCATTTTTAAATTAGTGTTTGCCTTGAATATCTTTTCAATTCCTTCTGGTCATTAAAATTTTTTTTAAGTATAGTTTTTAAATGGCAAACAGCTGAAATTTGTTTTTAACTCACTGTAAGAGCTTCTGTCTTTTAATAGAATGAAATTACCCTTTTTGTGTTTATTTTGGTTTCTCATGTCTGATTATCCTATTTGTGTTTCCCAATTATCATTCTTTCTTTTTTCTTTATCCCTTTGCTATCTTCGTTGGATTGAGGATTTTCCCCCCTTTATTTTATTTTCATCCTCTTTTGTGGTAAAGGAGTTATATATCTTATTTTAATTTTTATAGTAGTTATACTCATATTTTAATACATGCATTTATCTTGTATTTTTTCTAGCAACAGAGATATCCTGTGTCCTTTTGTCTTCTCAATCGTGAGAAAAATTTAGCATGATTTTATTTTCTTCCTTTTTATATCTCAGAAACGATGTAATTTACAATTTAAATTCCAGATTGTTATTTTAAGTCACTGGGTCTTTTCACATTATATATCAATGATTAGACTTAACTATAAGTTTTGCTAGTATTACTCACCACTACTTCTTATATCCCACATATATATCCCCTTTCTTACAATCATTGTTTAATTTGCTAGAATACACTCTCAAATAATTCTTTCAAAAAGGGCATGTGGATATTTCTTTAGCTTGCTTGACTTTGAGAGAGTTTCAGTTTTTCCAGAAATCAGTCACCTGGAATAATTTCTGGCTCATCCAGTTCCAGGTTCCTTACTTGGTGTTTTACCTGTGAGGTGATTGCTGCTGCTCTTTGTCCACCTGGGAGGCAGAAAGAGAGAAGGGGGAGTAAGTGTACCTGCTCTGCATCCAGTTCTTCCTAAATAATTCTGCCAAATATCCTGATGACTCTCTCTTGCCTCTTGGATTTAATTATCTGGGCTTGGAGTTGCTGTGAAATGTACATGTGCTCAAGTCAGAGTTCTTTTGCATATATTTTGGGCTAAAATTTTTCTGAGTTTTGTTTCTCTGCTGGGGTGGGTGGGGGGGGGGGAAGCCATCTCAGAAACCTGCCCATCACCTGAGTGCTTCTGAGGGTCACCAAGGAGGCATCTGCATAATGGGTACCTCATTGTGCTCACAGCAGCCGAGGGCTACTGTTCAGGTAGGATATGGCTTTGATGGATTGTGTCCAAAGCTAAACAGTCTCTTCTTTTCATAGTGGTCCTGTGTGCTAGGGTGGTAAAGAGAATAATCGTCTTCCAAAGATGTCCATGTACTAATCCGCACAACTTAAGACTATGTTAACTTACATGGCAGAAAGGACTTGGTAGGTGTTGTTAACCTAAGGATCATGAGATAGAAATATTATCCTAGATTATCAAGGTGGCCCAATGTAATCACAAAGATTTTTATAAGAGAAAGGCAAGAGTTTAGAGTCAGAAAAATAGATGTGATCACAAAAGCAGATTTTTGAATGATGCACTTCGAAGATGAGGAAGGGGCCATGAGCCAAGAAATGCAGGGAGCTTTTAGAACTGGAAAAGGCAAAGAAATGATTCTCCCCTACAGACTCTAGAAAGAGCACAGCTTTGCCAACATCTTGCTTTCAGCCAAGAATATTCATTTCAGACTTCTGACTTCCAGTACTGTAAGATAATAGATTTATGTCGTCCTAAGCCAATACATTTGTGCCAATTTGTTACAGACACAATAGGAAACTAATACAGGTGGCATCTTTCTCCAGCAATAGCGATTCTCTGGGTATGGGATACATATTCCCTGTGCTATCTTTAATGAAGAGCAGTCCAAGCCAATCAACCAAAGCTCTTCGGATAAACCTTAGTTTTCTCCCTCTCTGCCAGAGGCAAAATAATGGATAGGTGCTGTGCTATCTACCCCGCAAATGGGGAGCCATGGCAGTTTGCACTTCAGTGGAAGCATGCTATTGGGTCTTGTTGGCTGCTGGAAGGGCAAAATGACTCAGGAATGCAATTAGGAGGTGAAGGATGAAATATGGTTTAGGAAAGTGGGGCAAAGATGTGAGCAAACGAAGGGCTGCTCGCCCTGTCACTGGTTACTGGGTCCAAGGCACGGACCACCTGGCTAAGTTCTCTGCTCTGGCTGCTTTCCAGAGTCTCTTGGCTGTGAATCTCTCAGGGAAAGAAATCTCCCAGGACTATGTCTTTAAGTTCTTACGTCCAAATTTTACATCTGGAAGCAACCTGCCCTTTGAGATGTGTGAGTACTTGTGAAGCCCAAGTTGACTTCTATAGGCGGGGGCTGGTCCAGCCAGGACCTAGCCTCACAGGACTCAGAAGCTCCATGCTTCACTTCCTCTCCCTCTGATTCAACATGAGCTGGCTCCCCCTCCAACCTTATGGTAACTTATTTCAGGCATCCTATTTCCTATGTCCACCTTGAAATTTTATCTGGGTCATCCTGGCTGATTCTGGAAGATTTCCATAACTTCAGATCTTAGAGAATAAAGATTAGGGCATAGACTCTTTTCCTTCAAGAAGTCTCTGAGCTCTTTAACTAAATTGGCACTTGGTCCTCTCAAATGAGAAAATTCTGCTTCAAGGTGACTCTTCTGTCCCTGGCTGTGACTGTGAAGCAGGTGGCAGTCTCTTTATATAAAGGGAAAAATTAGACACATGTCATTTCTGGCAGTATACTCTTTGGGTAAGGCACTCTGCCACGAATGAGTTTGAATCCCTGTTCTCCTACTTTCCATGAATTATCCTGACTAAAGTTATGCATCATATTGTAATGTCTCTTTAGAGGCAGGAGCCAAGTTTTACATATCTTTGAATTTCCCATCACTTAACACAGTTTCTGGCATATTATAAATGCTCAATACATATTAAATACTTTGAAACAATACTTTGGGGCAGAGAATGCTGATTGGCTCATAATATTCATTCTTTCTTTTTGTTTAGTAACAGAACCCTAAATAAAGTGCTTGGATAAAAGACGGTATTTCTTAGGCCCTTTTGCAGCTATATATGGCCAGTGAGACATAAGTGTTCTGAAGCTTCTGGGAAGGCTCCATAAAAGGAGAAAGCTTGTGGCCTGTGGCCCATCTGCTCTTCCTCCTTTCTTCTGTCTGGAATATAGATGTGATGGTTGGAGCAGAACAGGAATTTTTACATCACGAGATGATTTTACTTCTAGATTTCCTTCATGTGAGAGAAATTAATGTCTGTCTTGTTTAAGTGACTTTATTTTAGGTTTCTGTGTGCAGCTAAACATTTTCCTAATTAAATCAAACAACGTTTCCCTTGATCATGGAGAAAAATAAAAAAAGGAAACATGGAGAGTGGATTCAGAGGAATCAGGAAACATTAAAAAAAATGCAATCCAAAATCTAGGGGTGGTATATTCCCTACAGTCTTTCAGACAGCAAAATATCCAGTCTGTTCTGCTACCACGTTTTGGTAATGTGACTTAGCTCATACAAAACTGGTAAACGGGAGAGTGATATTTATCTAATAATGTTGAAATTGTTTTGGTTGATATGCATGTAATTATCTCAGTATGTGATTTCCAAGAAATCAAGGGGAAACTTTGTAAACAATTAAAAAGTAAGCCTTAGCAATATGCAAACACCTTAAGGGAAAAACTTCTACAGTGGCACCTTTCTTTATTGAAAGCAAAGGCTGGGTTAGTGGTTTCAGGAACTGCTATTTCATGATATTAAGCTATCCAGTTTTGTTTGAAAACATTAGGAAGGCCCCTGAAGCAGATTTTTAACACTGATAAAATTGGTATCTTGAAAGTAAATGCCCCTATATCTCAAAAGAGCAAGCCCCTGATTGAAAAGCTACTCAGGGTAGGCTGCTAGTGGAGATTGACTGAACCAGTATTTTATAGAGGCTTATTGTTTTTGTTGGTGTTTTTGTAATAAAATTGGGTGGTGTGGTCTGTCCATAGCCCTATTTGTGCCATGTGCCCAGTTATGTCCAGTGTATGCTTTTGTAGAATGCAAAGCTGGGTGTGAATGCACATATGGTTTTACAAAGACATAGCTGTATGTAAGAAAGCAAGAAGACTAGCTTCAGAGCAAACTATAACTGATACTCTTTTTTCACTTCTTAACATCAATTCTTTAGTCAGGGTTGGCTTTTTAACCTGCTTCCTTCCATAATTTTATTTAACATCTAGAATCAAATCTTGAAAAACGCAACGTCTTAAACATTTTACCTTTCCTGCTTCCTTTCTCAGAAAGTCACTAGAGGATATGCTCATCCAGAATGAGACAGTGAACAAGGGATCACAGGAATCAAGGACTCAGTGTAGGAGAGCGTGGAATAAAGACCAAGATGATGGTGAACTAAGTCACAGGAAAGTAGCTGTGTGGACAACTGAAGCGCAAACTGTTCAGACTGGGCTCTGGAGAGGGAGCTTCTGGGGGCGACTAGAATTGAAGGACTATCTGATATTTAAAAAGTAATGTCTAAAGGTGTTTTTTACAGATATATTGGGAACGCCAAGAAGAATTAGCTGTGAAAATATGGAGAGCTGATGGTACTTGTATTTCCCCCTATGTAGAGTGGATCGTGTGTCCTAGGTTGGCTCTTTGGGTTTAAGAACAGTAACAATGGATGCCATCCTGTTACTTTTCAAACGTCCTGGCCGAGCACGGTGGCTCACGCCTATAATCGCAGGACTTTGGGAGGCCGAGGTGGATGGATCACCTGAGGTTGGGAATTCAAGACCAGCCTGGCCAAAATGGTGAAACCCCGTCTCTATTAAAAATACAAAAATTAGCTGGGCACAGTGTTGGGCACCTATAATCCCATCTCCTCAGGAGGCTGAGGCATGAGAATTGCTTGAACCTGGGAGGTGAAGGAGGTTGCAGTGAGCCAAGATCCCACCACTGCACTCCAGCCTGGGGAATACAGCGAGACTCAGTCTCAAAATAAGAATAATAATAATAATATTAACAATAATAATAATAACAAAAGTCCCCGTAAAAACCTGGTAGTTTTAATAGATTTACTTGCAGTAACCACATGGAACACTATCCTGCTTTTGTGCCAGTGGCCTCACTCCAGGGGGTTGCTCTATCTCCCTAAAGCGTGGTCAGGAAGCCCCATTGCTGCACCTCCCTCACAGGTGCAAAACACAGTAAGAGCTCTATGATTTTGATAGTGCACGTGGCTCTTCTCAAGTTGTGTACCCTCTGTGCAGACCTTTGGTTTTAGACAATGACAAAACACTTATTTCTCATTCCTTATGTTCAACTTAGATCTTGATCCTGAAAAAATTCTCCTGCTCATTTGACACATCTTATATGCAGATGTTAAGTTTATTGACGAGCAGGCTTCTCTTGTCAAGGTTGGGACTTCATAGGAGCAATCACTGATGGGGTTAATCCTCAGAGAGGAAACTAGAACTAAAATATGTGCAGGATGAGATAGGGAAATCCCATCCGTTTCTGGCCTTTATTGTCTTTAATTGAAAGCTGCCTCTCACCTCATGGTTTTGAGTTACTTCATTGTGCAATCTTTTTGAGGGCGTGAATTTCAGCAAAAATTGGGAATCCCTCGTTTATGTTAGAAATTTCACTGTCAGAGAGCTATAAATGCAAAAAATGGAACTGAGGTGACAATCTGCTGAAGGGATACCTTTGGAGCCTGGCTGAAGGGCACATGTGGGTAGGCGAGGGAAAGTTTCAACTTGCTTTTTGGTCTGACAGTGGGAATATTCTTTTGACATTGATAATTACAGACATCTTAAGTTCTGAATTGTTAACGTGGTTTTTTAAAATGTTGCTCTTAGAAACAAGAAAATATGGTAATTCTAGAAGCAACCCTTTTCAGTTCCTCAGGCACTGTGGCAGGCATCAAAGACCATTTAAAGTATAGCCCCAGCCCTCAGGAAGTTCTGGTCAGAGGAAAGAATGATTGATACTGAAGAAACCATAGGGAAGAAAAGTGAAAAAAAGATCACCTCTGATTCCATATAAAATTATACAGTTACGAACTATATTAATAGCTGAAGGATAAGGCTGATATCCAAAGGTCAAATAAATTTAATTCCAAATTATCCACATACAAGCAACTAAATGAATGAAAGAAGCAACGGTAATTTTCCATATAAATACAGTTGAGAAATGATGCATTACCCTGACTGCACAAATATGACTGCTATAGTTGATTCTGAACATCTGGAACACTTCTGGACATGTGTAACTTGGAACCGAGGATATGGCATTCTTTTCAAGGGTGTGTGTATTCACAATTTAGGGAAGAATCCCAAATCGAATTCCACAGTTAAAAGCAAACACAAATTTTAACACACTGAAAGAGTATGCTGCTGTCTGGTAGAGAGAGATCAGCCAATAAATGATGGATCCCTGGGCAGCTCAAATGCCAGTGTGGCACGTTCTCTATGGAATGTGGAGGCATTCTGAGACTTAAATGATTTTACTCTCTCAACAGAACCCAGATGCTCTGAAATACTCCAGATATTATTATAAAGCAGCCACAAAATATTGTAGTTAGGGTTTCTATAAAAATTGTTTTGAACATTGATGTAGAAAGAGCTCTATCCTTTTTCCCAACATGGCTATTTCAAACTTACGATAGTATATTCTTGTATATTATTGATCACCTCTTTATATTTTCTGTTACAAACATCCTATAAAGTAGGCTAATATATTTGTTAATTTCTCTCCACATAAATATTCATAATATCCTGTCCAAGAAAGTAGAAAATGGGACCTAGAAATAAAACAAATGACCCAGTCAACAACTGAAACTCCTTTAAAAAAAAGTCACAAGTCAATTCACCTTTGCTTTAATGGTTTTTGGTAGACCCATAAAATGGTCTTATTTTGTGAAGGGGAGACTTTTCTAAACACGTGAAATTTGTTTTAATTCTTTAGGAAAGCAGAATTCAACACATCTTTGAAAGAAAATCCAAACGCAGTATTATAAGTTATAAGTTAATTTAACTTATATTTACAAGTTAGGTTTAACTTATTGGTTTGTCAACCAACAATATTTTTACCACCTGTAAAAGGTATGGGTCATGAATGTGATATAATCTTTACTACAAATAATTTATTCACTATGGCAAAATATTCGATGATGGACGAACTTTAAGAAAAGCTTTATAGGCCGGGTGCAGGGGCTCATGCCTGTAATCCCAATATTTTGGGAGGCCGAGGTGGGCGGATCACGAGGTCAAAAATTTGAGACCAGACTGACCAACATGGTGAAACTCTGTCTCTACTAAAAATGCAAAAATTAGCTGGGCGTGGTGGTGCATGCCTGTAATCTCAGCTATTCAGGAGGCTGAGGCAGGAGAATTGCTTGAACCCACGAGGCGGAGGTTGCAGTGAGCTGAGATAGCACCACTGCATTCCAGCCTGGGCAACAGAGCAAGACTCCGTCTGGGAAAAAAAAAAAAAAAAAGGTTTGTAGAATTATAACTACCTGGAGAAATGTTTAATTTAGCAATAGAGACTATTATAATTTATGCAAAAATGTGAAAATATTCTATTTTAAATACCCAGCTATACTAAATCTAAATTTAAAAATCATGTTAAATAAGGAATAATTATTCACCTTTCAAAAGTGCCTAGGCTTTACAAAATGATTTGTTTCAATGTTCTTTGCAAATAGACAACATCCTTAGAAGCACATTTAGAAGGTGAGTAATTGACAAAATGTGATTTACATATTTCTTCTTAGGAATATATTTTACTTCGAGTGAGATCCTCTAAATGTACATAAATAAATTTGTTCCAGGAAAGTCAGCTGAAGAATGTTTTAAGTGGTGGTTTCACTGGTCAACAAAACATTGTTCATAATCTTCCTGATGGAACATAAAACCCCGAGAGGGGAAATGTGTTCTGGAACAAAGGCTGATCTTATAAGGAGTTTAGGGCAGGCTGATTTATTTGTCATGTGACTGAGATTTTTAAAAGGAAGAGGAAGTTCCATAATTCAACAGAGCAAGTGATCTGCAAATGATCAACTTCTAAAAAATCATTTACTGTGAAATAAAACCTTCAGAAAGAGCAATAGTGATAATTACGATCATAGTATTATACTGATATGTCAAAAATATTAAATTATCAGTTCTGAAAATTTAATAAAAACATATGGCAATTATTCTCATCTTTACTCCTACCCATAAGCAACATTATAAACCAAGAAGAGACCTAAGAAGTATCATTTTGAATAAAGAATGCTGTACTTTAGGCATAGTGTGGAATATTAAAGAGATTTTTTATGCAATAATATCTTTGGTAACAGTATATTTATATTTGTGGATTTATTTTTACATCAGACCACTGAAAGTTCTAAAGAAAGTAACATGTTCTGGAAAATAACTAAATTAGTATCCATAGTTAACCTATGATCATGGTTTGGGCCTACACTAATAATATGTTGATCTTACTACGTTTTCATAAATATTATTTGAAAATGAGTCATGTAGAGTAATATGACTACATTTTGGTCAATTTACCTCTTTCCTCCCTTTCCCATTTTCTACCAGAAGCAAGAATCCCTCACTATGTCCGAACACACAGTTTTTCTCTGAGACATTCCTTCTAGGATCTTCTATCATCCAATTCCAACTTGGATTTCTACTTTCTGGGCCTTCTACATGACTGCCATCCAAGGCCCTCCCTTCAACAACATTCTGTAACTTTGTTTGCCTCTTTCTTGTGCCCCAGTGTTGTGGGAACCCTGTCACCTCCTTTTCCTTTTTGTTGTTGTAGTCTTATGTTTTTGGAACAAGTACAGCTTTAATTTTTTAACAAAGGGAGCATGAGAGGTAAACTTTGATTCCTTATTTGGATTAAATGTCTTTATTCTATCACACTTGAATGACATATTTGGCTATGTTTAGACTTCTAGGTTAGAAATAACTTTCTCTTATAATTCAGAAGGCATTGCTCCATTATCCACTAGCATTTCTGTTGAGAAGCCCAATGCCATTAAGATTTCCTGTCATGGGTATGTACCTGTTTCTTCTATGTGGAAACTTTTAGGGTTCTCTCTTTTCTCTCATATTCTAAAATATCACAATGATGTGTTATTGTGTGAGTCTTTCGTATAGTTAATTGTTCTGGGCAATTAGTGCATCCTGTTAACCTGGAGATACCTGTTGTCCAGCTCTGGTACTATTTGTGCATGAGTTTGATAATTTCTTCCTTTCCATATGTTCTTTCAGGTACTTCTAGTATTTGGACACTGAACTTACCGGATCAATCCATTATCTTATTTTTTCTCTTACATTTATTACCTTTTTAGTTCTCATTTCTGGAAGATTTATTTGACTTTATCTCCCACACCTTCTATCAATTTTTTTCTTTTAGTCATAAGAGAGCTGGAGTATATAAATTTTTTAAATTTTCATCATAATACTTTTTCATTTCAAACATCTTTTTTAAACATAACATTTTGAATGTTCCTTTAAAATATTATTCTGTTCCTCTTTTATGAATTAAATATCTTCTTTATCTTTCTGAAAAAGGTTCATAATAGATTTTAACCATCTGTGTCATCCTTTCTTCCTTTTTTTGTTTCTTTTATCTTCTGCCTTTCATGCTAGAGGCTTTTTCAAATTTTGGGGAATCTTGGTGTTTCTGCTCACTTTTAAGAGGGGATAAAAAGATGACTCAGGGCAAGGATGGGACTTCATTACAGGGGGATGAGGCGAACTGTCAGTATCTTTAAGTCCTTTTTCTTGAGTTGCTCAGTTTTTCTAGAGAGACATCTTTCAATCTTCTGCCTGAGCAGGGGCAAGGGATGGGTATAAACCTGACCACTAGTGTCCTTGAAGCCAAAGGGCAGATGAAAAACCAATGGTCACGGCTTTCATCATTCAATATACAGATTTTCACATCCTTTTTCTTCTTTCACAAGGGAGTAAGTCTTCATTCTTCTGCAGACATAGGTGCTCAGCAGTTCAAGATTATTCTGTCAAGGTATAGACAGGGCTGGTTTCTTTTGGAGGCTCTAGGAGAGAATCTGTTGCTTATCTTTTCCAACTTCTGGAGCTTGCTGATGTCCTTTGACGCACGGTCACATCATTTCAATCTCTGCTTTCTTCCTTATATCTAATTCTACCAACTTTGGACCTTCAATCTTTCCCTCTTATAAGGACTCTCATGATTGCATCAGGCCTACCTTGATAATCCAGGACTATTTCCTCATGTAAAAATGCTTAATTTAATCACATCTGCAAAGTTTCTTTTACTATATAAGGTAGCATATTTACAGTTTTGCAGATTAGGATGTGGACATCTTTGGAGGGGGCATCATTCAGCCTAGCACAACTGATAACTCACGGACTATTCCAAATTTAATAAATCCCAAGACAATCTTCTAATTTTCCCATCTCCAAAATCTGCTCATCTTAGCGAACCCCATCTCAGCAAATGTGCCAACATCCACGTATTTCCTCATCCCAGAATCCTGGTACTCATTTTACACATGTCCCTGTAATTAATCCACTTCCTACCACCCACAAGTTCTTCCTGATTCTTTATCCTAATCTTTTTAAAATTTTTTATTTTTTCCATCTTCAATGTAATTGTCACATCAAGATGACTGCAGCAGTCTCCTAGTACAACTCCCCACATCTCAGACTTATTACCACATCCAATTCATCCTCCAAGCAGTAACCAGAGTAATCATTTCAAATGCAAATCAAATCATGTTACTCTTTTCAGTAGTTCTAAGCCTAATCACATGCTCAGTGTTTCTGGTGACAAGCCTCCATCCTGAAGCTTTTTAAGTCCCCTCTTCCTCACTCCCCTGACACAAACTACCTCATCAGTATAACAAAGGCATTTCTATCACTAAGGATATTCCAAGGGTTTTTGAATCTCTGTATCAGGAGCCAGAGACAAAGACTTTATATATATATGATTTATTTATTATACCACATACTGTCCTATGGTTTTTGACAAATGCATAATGTTATGTATCAATCATTATAGTATCATACAGAATAGCTTCACTACCATACAAATCCCCTGTGCTTCACCTACTCACCCACCTGCATCTCCCCCAAACCCCTGGTAACCATTTATCTTTTTACTGTCTCTATAATTTTGCTTTTTCCAGCATGTCACAATGTTGGAGCCATACCATATGTAGTCTTTTTAGACTGGCTTATTCACTTAGAAAAATGCATTTATCAATCTCCTTTTTTTTTTTAATTTAGAAATGAGGTCTCACTATGCTCTCCAGGCTGGAGTGGAGTGTCTATTCATAGACTGCAGCCTTGAACTCTGAGGCTCAAGTGACCCTCCTGCCTCAGCCTTTCTAGTAGTGGGGACTACAGGTGAGTCCCACTGTGCCTGACTTTCCCATGTCTTATGAAGACTTGATAGCTCACTTTTCACTGTTGAATGATATTCAATTTCATGGATGTACCACAGTTTGTTTCTCCATTAACCTATTGAAAGACATCTTGTTTGTTTCCAATTTTTGGCAATTATGAATAAAGCCTCCTTAAATATTCATGTGTAGCTTTTGTGTGGACATAAATTTTCAACCAATATGAGTAAATACCTAGGAACATGATTCATGGTTCATATGGCAAGACTATGTTTAGCTTTGTAAGAAACTTCTGAATTGTCTCAAGGTGGCTGTACAATTCTGCATTCCCACCAGCAATGAGAGTTTGTCACTCTAGCTGGCATTTGGTATTGTCAATATTTTGGATTTTAGCCATTCTAATAGGTGTATAGTGGTATCTCATTGATGTTTTAATTTGCAGTTCCCTAATGTTATGTGATGTTGAGCTTCTTTTTACATACTTATTTGCCATATCCATCTTCTTTGGTGAAATGTCTGTTCAGATCTTTTGTCCAATTTTTAGTTGGCTTGTTTTATTATTGTTGAGGTTTAACTGTTGTTTGCGCATTTGGAATACAATTTTTTTTTACATAAAACAGAGATGGGTTCCCACTATGTTGCCCAGGCTGGCCTCAAACTCCTGGGATCAACTGATCCTCCCACCTCAGGCTCCCAAGCAGCTGGGACTGCAGGTGTCTGCCACCATATCCAGCTAATTTTATTTTTTGTTTAGAGATAGGGTCTGGTTTCAAACTCCTAGGCTCAAGCAACCCTCCCACCTAAGCCTTCCAAAGTGCTGGGATTACAGGTGTGAGAGACTACACTTGGCCCAAATTCTTTATCAGACATGTTTTTTACAAATATTTTCTCCTAGTCTGTAGCTTGTCTTCTCATTCTCTTGACATTGCAAAGCAATGTCTTTTACAAAGCAAAAGTTTTTCATTTTAGTAAAGCCCAACTTATCAACCTTTTCTTCCATTGAGCATTTGTTGTTTCATCTGAAATCTTTTTGCCAAATCTGAGGTCACCTATATTTTCTCCTATGTTATCTTCTGGAAGTTTTATAATTCAGCTTTTAAATTTAAGTCCATGATCCATTTTTGGTTACCTTTTGTAAAGGGTGTAAAGTCTATGTCTATATTCAACTTTTTTTTTTTAACATGTGGAAGCCCAGTTGTTCCAGCACCATTTATTGAGAAGACTGTCCTTAGCTACTTTGCCAAAGATCTGTTAAATGTATCTGTTTGGGTCAAATTCTGTGCTTTGTATTCTGTTCCATTGATCTATTTGTCTATTCTTTTGTCAATACCACACTCTCTTGATTACTATAGCTTTACAGTAAATTTCAAAGTTCAGTACTTCTATGGACTGAATGTTTGTGTCCCCCCAAAATTTATATGTTGAGGTCTAATCTCCAATGTGATGGTATTTAGACCTAAGGTTTCTGAGAGAGAATTATCTCATAAGAGTTGAGCCCTCGCAATGAAATTAATGCCCTAATAAGAACAGATAGAAGAGAATTTGCTTTATCTGTCTCATTTTCTGCCATGTGGGGATACAATGGGAAGACTGCCATCTGCACACCCAAAAGTGAGCCCTCACCAGATTTCCAGATCTGCCAGCAACTTGATTTTGGGCTTCTCAGACTTCAGGGATGTGAGAAACAAATTTCTGTTGTTTAAGCCACGCAATCTATGGTAATTTGTTCCAACAGCCTGAACTAAGGTACTGTTAGGCCTCTGACTTTGTTCCTCTCCTTTAGTATTGGTTTGGCTCTTCTGGGTCTTTCATTTTTCCATATAAACTTTAGAATCAGTTAACAACCACAAAATAACTTGCTGGGATTTTGATTGAGATTGTATCAGATCTATAGATTAAGTCGGGCAGAACTGACAGTTAAACATCAAGTACTCCTATCCATGAAAATGGAATATCTTTAGATTTATTTAGATCTCCTTTGAACTTTGTAGTTTTCATTGGAACTTTTTTTTATTAGAACTTTGTAGTTTTTCTTGTATAAACCTTTTACATATTTTGTTAGATTTACACCTAAGTATTTCATTTTATTTTGGTGCTAATGTCAGTGGTTATTTGTTGTTAATTTCAAATACCAACTGTTTATTGCTGGTATGTAAGAAAACAACAGACCATGTATGCAGGTCGACTATTCCTAGTACAGAAATCCAAAATATGAACTACTCCAAAATATGAAACTTTTTGAGTGCTGACATGAGGACCAAGGGAAATGCTCACTGGAGCATTTTGGGTTTTGGAGTAGGGATGGTAAACCCATAAGTATATAATGCAAATATTACAAAAAAAAAAAAATCCAAAATTGGAAACATTTCTGGTCCCAAGCATTTTGGCTTAGAATGAGTCCGTTTTAAACTTGTTCATGCCAACTTGCTATAATTGCTTTTCATTCTATTTTTTTTAGAGAAGGAGTGTCAATTTTTTCCAGATTCTCTATGTTAGAAATCATCTCATCTAAAGAAGAAAGTTGTGTATCTTCCTTCCCAATCTACCTTGTAGTTATTTTTAAATGTCCATTTCATCAGCCTAACTATAACTTTACTGACGGCAAAGTTTTCATCTTTAGTTGTCACCTCTTTTACACTCAGATTTTTATTAGTTTTGCCACATATTAAATTATTGTGGCACTAATTTAGCTAGAAATAAACAGCTTATAAATGCTATTTTGTCAAGGACTCTATTCCATGGTAACTACGATTACTCTTGGGTAAACTGTGCCTCAGTTTCTTTGTAATGGGATGTTGTATTTATTTTATAGACTGATGTGAAGACCAAATAAGACTATACATTAAGTTCGTAGAGCTATGGCTGGCACAAAATCAGCCCTCAAGAAATGATCGTTATGTTTTTGTACTGGGAAGCAATTACTTTTGCGCATCACCACAAGTAACTCTCAACAGCGAAGGAATATTAGCTCAGGCGGACAGAGTAATATGCTCCCTCCCCACTCCCAACCCCAACACCCAAATTTCAAACAGAAAAATAAAGCAGGAGTTGCGAAGGGGTCGTGAGAGGAACGTTTCTGAGCCTAGAGTGGACAGGTACAGCAAGCGGAGAGTGTTACTAGGGCAGCAGTGGTGGAAGTCGAAGGCATCCCAAGAGGGAGCGTGGGCTCCCGAGACCTCTTTGAATTGGAGGCGACGAGAACCAAGCGACCGTGAGCTGCGATACACACAGTAGTGAGTGGGTGGCACGGGGCCCGCGGGCACGAACTGCCGAAGAGCGGAGAAGACTGGGAGCATAACCGCTGGGGAGCGGAGAGCGGCCAGCATGGACCGCCCCGCACTACCGGACACCTGGAGCTGCAGGAACGACCCACGCCCAGGCCTCTTTACCCCTTACGCCCCGTTACCTTAGGGACGTGATCACCTGACCCGGCGCCGTGCGCCTGCGCGGGCTGAAGGTGGGGGCGGTGCCATGACGCGCCTCGGGGGCGGTCCTCGGGCGCGCGCCGCTCTCTTACCCTCGGGCCTCAGAAGTCGGTGCCAGTGACCGGAGGAGGTGGCGAGCGGTTCCTTGTGGGCTAGGTGAGAGGCCAAGGGGGGAGGAGGGACGCCGGTGCCGGGTCCCGGGCGCGGGGACTTGGGGCAGAGGTGTGAGAGTCCCCGGGCCACTTCACGGACTGCATCCCGGTCGCAGCCGTTTTCGGGAGGCAGCGGCGACGCCCTCTCCTCAGGGTGCTGCGCGCCCCTCCCTGCGTCCTGCTGGCTGGGGGTAAATTTGTGGGAGCGGCGCGCTCTGCCTGCCGCGACCCCGCGGGTTTCGGTCTCATGCCTGGGCTGGGGCTGGGGCTGGGGCTGGGGCTGGGGCCGGGGCCGGGGCCGGGGCTGGCTGAGCCCGGAGGCCCTGCCGGGTGAACGCCGGCAGCCCCCGCCCCAGCTCTGGGGTTCTTCCTGGGACAGTCTCTCGATCCTAGTAAAGAAAGAGCCTCTGGTCACGGTTCCTCCCCGTACTCCGCGTTTGTTGGTCTGTACTTAATCACCCTCCTTTTGGGTTATTCGGGAAGTCCTGGATTTGAAAGGAGGAAGGAAGTGTTTGTTTAGTGGGCGAAGCCTTGACTTTTTTTGGAAGGGGGTGGGGAGAGGTTTTTCGCCCTGAGCTTTTTCCTGGAGAAGTTGGACCTGAGGGAGAAACGTTTCCAGTTGGGTGTGTTTAGAAGGAAATATCCCTGAGATCTGACGACTCAGAGGCTTCCTTTCAGGATTTCCTTGTAATAATGGGAAAGGGAAGGCATATGGATGTGGAAAGTTTCACTTTTACCAAAGTGGGATTATTGAGTCATGGAATCTTCGAATGTGCCCATTTTTGAAAGGAGTTTCTAGATTATCAAGTCTGTATAACCACATACAAGTTTACTGTTGACTTTTCCATTGCGTACATAGCTTAGAAAATACGCTCGGCTTACCAAACTCTTAATATCTGCTTATTTCAAAAATAAATAATTGATTAAAGGAGGACATTTACATTGAAAAACAACTGCGGGCCTTTTAAATTAAATTGATTTCTAAATGTATATGTGATTAGTTAAAACTCAAATTTGTTCAGTCTTTTTATTTTCCTGTTTAAGATTGAGGGATAACGGTAGAAAATATATCCTTTTGTCTTCTGTGTTACCAACTCAATTCTATAAACTTTTGTGCCTTAAATGGTACATAAATATTACAAATCAAGTGGTTTGTGGCACAGAATAAAAAGTAGTAGAATGACTTTTAAAATGGTCAGTAAGTAGTCACTCTGTTATAAACTAAATTTAACTTTGGAGACATTAACTTTTAGTTTTGGGCATTATAGGAAAAGATGTAAAAAGGAGAAAAAGAGGAACAATAGGGGAAGAATTTGCTAATGGTTGCCGGTAAATGTACTGTTTAAAGAGTTTCTTAAAAGCGTGACACAACTATTTTCTCTGTTTTTGCCAGATTTGGTTACTTTTTATAGGTATTAAATGCCAAGAGATTCTAAAAAAAAAAAAGCTCCCCCAAATAACTTTAAAATACTTTCTACTTTTAGCAATAGTTACGTTAGCATTTATTAATTTCTTTTCAAGTGCTGCCAACATCTTTTGTAAATATATTGTTTTTGAGTAGGTAAACAGTCACATGTCTCAAAATTTAAGCAGTGTAAATAGGTATATAGTATCAAGTCTCCTTCTGGCAGGCAGGCAACTTTTTTACATTTCTTAGGTATTCTTCTAGGGGTATTTTATATCTACACAGGCAAACATATAAGCTGTATTTGCCTCCTTTTAACACAAACATTAACATTTTATATACTGCTCCACATTTTGCTGTTATTTTTCCAGTTAGTGACAATATTTTGGAGCTTTTCTAATATCAGCATATATAGCTTTCAAGTCTTTTGCTGTTACAGTCAGTGCTGCGGTGAATAAACTTTTACATATGTTGCTTCCTTTGTGCACATATATTTGTACACTTCAGGTTTTGAGACCTGAAGTGATACTGCAGAGTTGGAGGGTATCTGAATTTAGAATTTCGGTAGATACTGCAAACTCACTCTCCATGGTAATTGTACTAGTTTACGCTCCCATTAGTAGTATATGAGTGTTTCTCAAAGCCTTGCTGTCAGAGAATGTTGTCAAACTTTGGATTTTTGCCAATTCACTAGGTGAGAAATGGAATCCTATGGGTAAGGATTAAATATTCTACTTAGAGTGGACTTCATATGGACATACTTCTTAATGGCTGATCATTAGAAACTCCCAGGATATTTATTAAAAAGAAGAGTTCCTAAGTCCTTCCATGAAATCTGTGTCTGCCCAGGAAGCTGTTTTTATAATAACTAGAGCCTCGGGTAATTTGGCTGTGATGATTAGCCAGATTGAGAAACATTGCTCTGGAAGACTGCTTAGGATATATCAAATTGTGTTTCTAGACCTCATGTATGAGCCATCTGGAGTGCTTACCATCTGGGTCCAATGGATACTTTATTTTTTCATTTTTTGGTTTTTATTTTTTTTTAGAGATGGAATCTTGCTATGTTGCTCAGGCTGGTCTTGAACTCCTGGGCTCAAGCAGTCCTCCTGTCTCAGCCTCCGAAAGTGCTAGGATTACAGGCATGAGCCACACGGTTCCTGGCCTGATACTTTATTTTTATATTTTAAATTTTTCAGTCATTTTATGAATAGTTTGCAGAAGTGAAATAATGAAACACAACTTTACTAGAAATTTTATAACTGCTTCAACAAAAGAAACCCAAATTATTACTCCAGTTTTTTCTGGTTTTGAAGATATCAGTAGTTGAAATAGGCAACATCAACTAATTGCTTATCAACTGTCATGTAATTTTTTTAAAAAAATCAATGATTCTGCAGTCCTAAATTGTTATTATCCCAAGATGTTTTTAATACAAGGATTCCCGACATTTTTGGCACCAGGGACTGGTTTCATGGAAGATAGTTTTTCCACGGACGGGATAGGGGGATGGTTTCAGGATGAAACTTTCACAAGGAAAGTTTAACCTAGATCCCTTGCAGTGCAGTTCACAATAGGGTTCCTGCTCCTATGAGAATCTAATGCTGCCGCTGATCTGACAGGAGGTAGAGCTCAGGTGGTAATACTGGCTCACCTGCCACTCACCTGCTGTGGGTGGCCTGGTTCCCAATGGGCCACCGACTGGTTTTGGTCCATGGCCCGGGGGTTGGGAACTCCTGTTTTAATAGCTTAGATTAAAAGAAGCAAATAAACATTATTTCACCTTAAACAGTCACATGCCATTTTTAAGCGAGGCCAATTGTAATTGGTGGTTTGAGGAGGGGTAAGGTTAATAACTCAGAAAATGATGAGTATTGCCATTATTTGGAAAACTTTGCCAGTGTTTCCTACTTCATTAATCAGAATATTATATCCAGAGAGCAAATAAACTAGAATTCCAAAATATCGCATACAGTATTTAAGTTGAGGGCCTTTGTTCTGTACATATATTTAAAGACTTCAAGGACATTACTCTGATATTGCCCTGAGGGGGTTGAGGGACAAATGGAAAACTTGGTACTGAGGCAGACAAAATATAAATACATACACACACACACACACATATATATATATAGCATTTTGGTGTTCTGAAGAAGTCCTGAAACTGTCCCAACCACTGAAAGATCTCTTAATAGAAACTATTTGGGAGTTACTTCTGAGGCCTGAGATACATTGGGTTTAGGGGCCTTTCATAAGGCGTGAAGTGAGTCACAGAGATTGCAAATATTGTAGTGTGGGCCAAACCTGATCAAAGGGTATGTGGGCAGTACCATTTCTTTCCAAGGAATTAGGCCAGTGGAAAAAAGCTGTAGTGGTCAGGAAGGTTTGATCAAACTCTTACAGAGTAGATTTGGGAGTTTTATCTTCTTAGTGATTACTCAGCTTGAAGGAAAGCCTAGAGACAAAATTCTGTAGTTTAGTTCATACAATAATAATGTTTGATAAGAGTTGCAACTGAGGTAAAATGAGATTCTTACACTGATGTAATAGTTACTTTCAGAATCCTCTTAAACCTCATTATTGGTCATTATAAAATTCCAGCCACAATTAGGAGGATTTCCCGGAGTTAGCTTTGTGGTTCTTGAAAAAGGGCTGTGTTTCTGACGTTCCCATTAGGTCAAAGATTTAAATATAATATACAAGTGACTTAATGGAGCCCTTCAGAAAAATAAAGCATTTATCATTTCCACAAATGATAAATGCTTTATTTTTTACACTGCTAGGTTTTTTACACGGTTAGGCTTTTTACACTATTAGCTTCAAAAGTACGGACTTGCCCTAAGAATATTTTGATCTTTTCAATAAGTGTTTAAAGTTATCTTATTTACTGTTGTTTTGATGACATTTGTCAAAATACTAACATTTGATATCTTCTTTTTAAAAAGTTTTTTTTTTTCATTAGTGAGACAGGGTGTCAGTCTGTCCACCCAGGTTAGAGTGTGGTGGCGTGACCACAGCTCACTGCAGCCTCAATCTCCTTCGCTCAGGTGGTCCTCCTACCTCAGCCCCCCGAGTAGCTGGGACTACAGACATGTGCCGCTGTCCCTGGCTACTTTTTTATATTTTTTGTAGAGATGGGGTTTCTCCACGTTGCCCAAGCTGGTCACAAACTCCTGGGCTCAAGTGATCCGCTCACCTTGTTCTCCCAAACTGTTGGGATTACAGGTACTGCACCTAGCTACATTTGATATCTTTGAGGATGAGGAAAAAGCATTTACGCTGAAATATATTGAATGTGAGTCCTGCCTTTAAGTAGTGGAGATAAACATGTACCAGCTATAATCTAAGGCAGAGTTGAGAGGAGTTGGGAGGAGCAAATAATATCCAACTGAAGCCATCAAAGTCACCCGCTTTTAAGAAGCTGACACTTGACCTAGGCCTCAAGGCTAACTAGGAATTTGATCGGTGGAGAAGTCCTGGAAGGACATTCCTGGAAGAGAATGCACCTTTTACAAAAATATGCAGGCATGGAAGCATGTGACCTGGGTGGCAAATAGTCAGTCAGTGGTTTGCAGCTACAACATTTTAATACTTGGAAAGAAATTTAATGAAATGGGTCAAGAAAGTAAAATTGAGGAATGCTTTGTGAGAGAGTTAATTAAGATCAATACACTTAAACCTGAAACTTACTTTTTACATAAGTGTAAATTACGGTAATATTTATTATTTAAAAAAAAAATTGAAAGTTCATTTTTCTTCTAGGCTTGAGTTGCTGGTGTGTGAATTAACTCAAGAGTTATTCAGACAACTTCAGTTAATATTTATTTGAAGAGAAACTTCTATGGAGAGAAAAGTTAGGAAACCACTTCATTTTTCATGAGAACAGTGGGATTTTGAAGTTAGCCAGTGACAGAATCAAAAAAAGAAATCAAAAATAGAAATAATATTAGATGGCCAGGTAACATTCTTTTCAGTGCATTTTGGTTGTTGATATTGCAACTTGCTTTACATTTTGTATATTTATCATATGCATTTTATGTTGATAGAATGGCTGAAAGTTTAAATAAGACAAAAAAATTGTGTTTAAAGGAAAGGCTGCTAAGAAATTGATCCTTTGAACCAAAGAAGGTAATTCACTTTGTTCTCCTGGATTAATACAGTTAAATCATCTTTGATAGTGCTCTCTCAAGAGTGAATTTTTTTTTTTTTTCCCACAAACCCAGATTCTGTTTTTCCCTTAAGGACTGTACCAGGCCACTACTATTCACCATTGTACTGGAGATTATAGCCAGAGAAATTAGAAAAGAAACAAATAAAAGATGTGTAATATCAGCAAGAAGGTGCAGTAGAAAGCTCACACACTTCTTCTCCCCACAGAAATATTGATTCAATAGCAATACACACACCAGACCTCTTTGTAAGAAATCCAGAAACTAGTTAAGAGGCTCCTGCATTCTAGGTGAGCAGTAAACCAGCTGCAGTGAAGATGGTAGGAAAATTCATCCTACTTGCTCACCATAGTTCATTCCCCTGGCTCAGCATGGCATGAGCGAGAGGAAACTCCAGGCTCCTGGTTTTTCCTTGGGGAGGGAAAGAGAAGACTGAAACATATGTTTGATATTCAGATTTTTCAGAGGTCTGCCCAAGGGTCTGGTTTTTATTTTGCCTCAATATAAGTTCTGACAGGAAAGGGCACCAGGTTGTGGGGTCATTGAAAACAAAGTTGACAGTTGAGCATGCACTCACCATGGTCCCTCCCTCCCTCTCAGCATGAAACCAGCAGGAGAAAATCCTCAACTCCTGGCTTCTCCTTGGGGAGACAAAAGAGTTGGAATGTGTGTCCAGTGTTTCACCTTTTTAGTGGGCTGAGGGACTGGCTTCTGTCTTGCTTGTCTTGGAAAGCTGACAGGAGCTGGTATATTCCAGGTGCCCGGGAGCCACTGAGAACAATAGAGAACTGGAAGACTTGTTTCTGCTCTAGAGGACCTATGGTAGGGCAGGCAGAGGATGATACAGCTCAGCAGCCTGTCCCTAGGTATGGCATGAAAGGGGTTGGGGAGAGAATAGTGGAGTATGTGTCCAACACTTCAGAGAGCTACCCCCAAGGGACTGGCTTCTGTTTCACCTGACTAGGAGCACAGGCAGGAGTGGACATACTCTAAAAGCCCACTGACAGGAAAGGGCACCAGGTTGGAGGCCTCTGAAAACAAAAGAGAGCTGGGTGGCTTGCAGCAGCTCCAGAGAACCTGAAGTACCGTAGACAGATTGCACAGGGAACAAAAGATTATGAGATCCTGAAAAAGGAAACCAGCAAGTTCATCTTGAGAATTTATACACACTGGTAGAGAAGAAGCATCCTCAGGAAAGGTTCAGAAGGCATGCAGAATCTCTAGACAGGCTGATCAGTGAGGATCTTTCTCTGTACAGAGCCAGTCCACAAAGACTGGCAGGGGTGATATTTTTTCAAGTGCTTGGATCCCAACATGATGTTAAAAGGCACACAAAGAAATAGGGAAACATGGCCCAATCAAAGGGTCAAAATATCCAGAAACCTACTTTAAGGAAACACAGATATCTTTATTATCTCGGAAGGAATTCAGACTAACCACCATAAACATGTTCAGTGACCCAAGGAAAATGCTGCATGAACAAAATGGTGTCAACAAAGAGATTGAAAACATAAAAAGGAACCAAACATTGTAACAGATGCAATATGCTTTGATGGAATTAAAATATTTACTAGAGGAGTTTAGCAGCAGTGTTTTTCAAGAAGAATTAGTGAACTTGAAGCCAGGTCGTTTGAAATTATCCAGTCAGAGAAGCAAAAAGAAAAAGAATAAAAAAAGAATGAAGACAGCCTAGAGTACTAATGGGAGAGCATCAAGTGTATCAATATAGATTGTATGGAAGTTCCATATGTTGGAAAGAGAAAGGAGCAAAAAGCTTATTTGAAGAAATAATGGCCAAAACTTCCCAAATTGAAGGAAGGCAGTGGACATCCAGATTCAAGAAGCCCAATGGATTCCAGAGTAGAACAATCCAAAGACATCCACATGGAAACACACTATAATCAAATTGTCAAAGAATTTTGAAAGCAGCAGGATAAGAACAACTTGTCATGTACAAAGGAGATTCTGTAGGACTCTTAAGTGGATTTCTTAGCAGAAACCTTGCAGATCAGAAAGAAGTGGGATGATATAGTCAAACTGCTGGAAGAAAAACTGCCAGCAAAGTACCGTATGTGACAAAACTTTTCTTTAAAAATAAAAGAGAAATAAGATTATCAAAATCTGAGAGAGTTCATCGCCACTATATCTGACTTAAAATAAATGCTAATGGGAGTCTGTTAAATGGAAACAAAAGGATGTTCAATATGAAAGTATAAAATTAGGCCGGATGCGGTGGCTCAAGCCTGTAATCCCAGCACTTTGGGAGGCCGAGACGGGCGGATCACGAGGTCAGCAGATCGAGACCATCCTGGTTAACACGGTGAAACCCCGTCTCTAATAAAAAATACAAAAAAAACTAGCTGGGCGAGGTGGCGGGCGCCTGTAGTCCCAGCTACTCGGGAGGCTGAGGCAGGAGAATGGCGGGAACCTGGGAGGCGGAGCTTGCAGTGAGCTGAGATCTGGCCACTGCACTCCAGCCTGGGCAACAGAGCAAGACTCCGTCTCAAAAAAAAAAAAAAAAAAGAAAGTATAAAATTAAATGATAAAGCTATGGACAAATACAGACCTGCATATTATTGTAATGGTGGTGAGTAAATCACTTATTTCTGATATATAAGTCTAAGACAAAAGTATAAGTGCCTATAACTATAAAAATATTAGTAGATGCACAACCTAAAAGATGTAATTTGTGACATCAGTAATGCAGTATGGGGATGGATGAGAAGAAGCAGTATTGTATGCAGTTGAAGTTATCAGCTTAAAATAGATTTATTAGAAGATGTTGTATTTAAGCTCCATGGTAACCACAAAGAAGATACCTATAGAAAATACACACACACAAATAAGGAATCAAAGCATATCTATTAAAAAAAAAAAAAAAAAAATGAAACAAAAAGCATGATGGCAAGAGAGGAAAGGAAGGAGAAAAAAGTTTCAAGTTAGAAAATCATTAACAAAATGTCATTGTAAGTCCTTCCCTATCAGTAATAACTTTAAATGTACTAAACTCTCCAATGAAAAGACATACAGGGGATGAATGGATTAAAAAAATAAAACCAAGAGCCAGCTATACCCAGTTTATAAGAGACTCACTTCAGATTTAAGGACACCTTTTATTTATTTATTTATTTTTACAGAAATGGATATACTGATTCTAAAACTGATACTGAATTGATAGGGGTTTAGAATAGCCAAAACAATTTCGAAAAAGAACAGAGTGGGAGGATTCACATTTACTGATTTTAAAACTTAATACAAATGTACAGTACTCAAGACTGTGTGGTACTGGTATAAGGATAGACATATAGATCAATGAAATAGAATTGAAATTGCAGAAATAAGTGCATACAGTTATGATCAATTGATTTTCAACAACGGTGCCAAGACAATTCAAAAATGTTATTTTCAAAAAGTGGTGCTGAAATAACTGGGTTTCTACATGGTTAATAATGAATATGGATCTATACCACACACTATGTACAAAATTAACATAGATCAAAGATATAAATGCAGGAATTAAAGACATAACATTTTTAGAAGAAAACATAAGGATAAGTCTTCATGACCTTGAGTTGGGCAATAGTTTCTGAGATGTTATATCTAAAGCATAAGCAACCAAGAAGAAATATAGATTCAACTTCATCAGAATTTAAAACCTCATACTGCAAAATGCACTGTGAAAAAAAATGAAAAGACAATCTTCAGAATAAGAAAAGTGTTTGTAAATCATATGAGATAGTGGTCTATGATATGGTCTGAATGTTTGTGACGGTGTCCCTCCATTCATATGTCGAATCCTGTAATCATCAAGGGGATGGTATTAGAGTTACCATATGACCCAGCGGTTGCATGCTTAGCTATATTCCAAGAGAATTAAAGATGCATTTATTTAAAAAATATATAAACTCACATATTATTTGCTAACAATGCAAATGCTCATTGGCATTTTTAACAGCATTATTTATAATAGCCAAAAAGTGCAAATAACCCAAATGTTATGAGCTGATGACAGCATAAATATAATGTGGTATACATACAGTGGAATATTATTCCACTATGAAAATGAATGAAATACTGATAAATGCTCTAACACAGATGAACCTTGAACATATGCTATGTGAAAGAAGCCAGATGCAGAAAGCCACATATCCTAAGATTCTAGATTAAGTATCCAGAGCAGGTAAATCCAGAGGCGGGAAAGTGTATGTTGCCTAGAGCTGGAAGGAGGGTAGAATGGGGAGGCATGCGTTTTCTTTTGGGGAGGATGGAAATATTCGAAGATAGGTAGTGGAGATGATTGTAGAAGTCTGTGAATACATTAAAAACCATTGCATTGTATACTTTGAAAGGCTGAATTTTAGAGTGTGTGAATTATATTAATTAAAAAAACTACTATCCAACTAGGAGACAGAGACCATATAGTGATTTTTAACAGTGGAGGTTTAATACACAGAACTATTAGTTATAACATGATTGAAGAAATAGAGATTGACTTGTAAGAAGTAAAGACAACTTTGAAGAATACTGTAAGAGCAGACTTAATAAGTAGCCACTAACTCTAGGGCTGCTCCCTTACCTGGGCTGAGATCCAGGTCTGGCTGAAGAGGGGACAGATGTCACTGGACCTTGCTTCTGGAACTTCCCTGAAGTTCTGCGTCTGGCATTCTGAACTTTGGAATTTGCTGCAGAAGCCACGTGACGGGGTTGAGAAAGCTGCTCTGGGAGATTCCTTGGTGGTGGCATTCTGCTGCAGAGTTACTCAACAGAGTGCTGGGGTTAGCGTCTGCATGCTTATGGAACTACTTCCTGCAGGTTGCAAGATGCTGTAGGAGCAGGTGCTGCAGGAGTCTGACTAGAGTAGTACATTGGAACCATGAGGAGGAAACCTCTTCCTCCTACAGTGTACCTCCAGTTGCCTCTACTGACAAGGCTTAACATCATCCCAGCTGGTAACAGAGCAATGTTGAAAGAGCTCAGCTCCGTTTTGGGAGAGAAGGCAGTAAGAAGTGGATTTGGAAATAGGAGGTAATAAATTGATACCTGAATCAAGAATCTTAACGTTAAACCATATACCAGGTTAGCATATATTCTGTTTTATTGGGTTGAGTGAAAGTATCAGGTATTCATCTCAAAACAGCTAAATAAAATTTAAAATATGTATTCATATAATACGTTAAGAGAATTGTGTTTTAAATTATTACAAAAAGCAATTTCTGATAACTAAAAAACATACTTTACTTAATATAAAAGTATTTTAAATGAAAAGTAAAAATTTCCCTCTTATTCCTCACTCCTTTACCATCTGTCTTCTGAAGATAAATCTGTTAGTTAATATAGTTTCTTCTATATACATATATGTGTGTATACATTAGTAATAGAGGTTTCATGTATTGTTACTGCATATGGTCTGCTTTTAGGCTTTCATTGTTAGAAGGAATTGTAGCAGTGTGGTGCCCAAGGGCATTGTACTAAGGGTAGTTTCGTAGTCCTGGCTAAGTTGCAAGTACTTGTGTAAGTTAAGAGTACGTCATATAACTATTCTATTTGATTTTCTAAGTTTGTAAAATGAAGGGACTTTTACTTGAAAGGAATTTTAAAAATCGGTGATGGATATAGTTCAGTAATAATATTAGGGGAAGAGAGGTAGTTTGGTGATACTTAAGTTTATCAGCTGACTTTTGGTATGGCCTATATATTCCTATTTTTTAATATGTTTTGCAATTTAAATGTTTTTATTGTGTTAAATAGTTGTACGTGTTTATGTGTCTATTTCAATTTCTGTGACATCAGAGTAATATAACTTTCTTTTTTTCTTTAGAAGAATCTTGCAAAAATGTCGCTGTATCCATCTCTTGAAGACTTGAAGGTAGACAAAGTAATTCAGGTATGATAGTTTAAATACTTTTTTCAAAACAAGCACAGTAACATACATTCTACTTATAGGTGAAGTAAAGCAAGATAGCTAAATGGCAGATATATTTGTTCATTTTTATACTTCATAAACCTTTAGTTTTATTAATTGCAGACTAAAAAGTTTACAGAAAAACTAGCAACTTTTTTTCATTTCACTGTGAATTAATAGGCATGAGATTTTTTTTTAATTTGACTTACACTTTTTACATGTAGCTTAATTTTCTGTCTAAAATTTAAATTATATGTAACATACTTGAGTTGACAAAATATGCTCCAATTTTTTAGATATTCATAGTTTTGTATAAAATTGGTATATTTGTCTTTTGGATCTTTAGGTATGACCACTCTTTCAAGTAATTCTCTGCCTCCTAAATGAAGTTAAAATTACGGAAATAGTGGAGTACATGCTACTTTTAGAATAGCAGTTATTTAAAAGCACAGGGAAAGTGTAGTGATTCCTTTGAGAGATGAGCAGCAGACATTTCACTTGTTTATTCTCTAAATGTGTAGAGATTGCAGTATTTCTAATTGCATTGAGTTGAAAATTTTTATAGTCCTTTGTATTTTGAAGACACATGCTTCTGCTTAAGAACAAAGTGAGGAATTGGGACCAATTCTGGCTATTTGGGAAATTTTTGATAATTATTTTAACTGAGGATAATTTGTAGTATATGATGGATTTGTCTGTTTACGGTTAGCTTTCAGCTTGATCTCTTTATCAATTTAGAATTTCTTCAGCTATTGTTTATTATTTTAATTTGACAAAATAAATGAAAACTCTTTACCTTGAAGATCATTTTATTGGTGCCCTGTCTTCAATTTACTAGAAAGTGAGATTTACTTATTGATAATTGAATTATGAACAATTATTTTTCATAGATCCAGTATGGATATTAAAATGAGGGTTGTAAAATCTCTGAAATCTACAGTTCAGCTGCCAAGGCTTTGATGCCTCAAAATTTCACGTGGCCTATTCAGTCATCTTTTACATCTTCCTATCACTTCTTTAGTATTTTGTCAGTATTTTCTTCATGTGGTTTTATTTCCACGTAGTTCATCTAAACAAGCACTCTTTTTAAAAGACTTTTATCTGAAATATTTAGCTTTCCAGAATAACTGCTTAGCCATTAATATGACATCAACACATTAACTGATAAGGATTTTTAGGTGGACCCGTAAGAATAACTAATCTGTTCTTTGTTTTCATCCTTTTTTTGTTAGGTTTTTATGGAATTGAATGTAAATTTACCATAGTCAGATATGAGCTGAGGCTTTTGATTTTGAAAACAGCAGCAGAAGAAGAGTTGATATTGACAAATATTGGAATGAAAAATAAAGAGGGCTACAATCTGTATCATGCTGCCCTCTTTAAGCAGAAGTGAATTACATAGATATTTACATTAAAGAACCTTTTATGTTCAGAGCAGAAAGCAGCTGGGAGATAGAACAGTGAATAAGGAGTGGGAAACATGGTTCTTTTATTACTCCTGAATTTAAAAATATTCCTAATCTAGCCATTAAACTCTTTGGCTATAGTGTTTGTTTTTGTATCATTTTCTAAGGTGGATGATACTCATGTTTGTTTTTATTCTTAAGATTCCCCTGAAACGGTATTATGAAGGAAGGTAGTATTCATTTTCTCATCTGCTGGCCTTTAACACCACAGCAAAGCTAAATTACAGCAATGAACCAACCATTCGTATTTTGTAAACTATTCTACAGTAGCCATTAGGTTGTGGCTTTTAACATCATACAGTCCCTAGACCTTTCTCTCCATTCCAAATCCTGACAAGAGCCTGTGGTTTCCTCTACTTATGCAAAGTAAGCTTTTAATAAATAATGATATATAGAACCAGAGCTTATCAGTTTCCTAATATGGTGGGCAGAATTTGGCAGAAGTGATGCTACAAGCATGTTTTTTCCACATCCTTTCTGTTAATGGCAGAAATAATAGGCCCTGGCATGCTCCTTGGGGCACCCGTAACCCCTTTTTTTTACTTGTGTCAGATTTCAAAGTAAGTTTGAAATAAGTAGCTACATTTAATGGTTTACAGTACTTAAAATTGGGTTACATCCTGTTGTTTCATTTTTACTGCAAATAACATAATTAAATTTATATAACTTTGTTTGCAGGGAGCTTTCTATATGTATTCTTCAGTATTCCTTGAATTAAAAACAATAGCAATGAAAGAATAGAAAATCATAACTACATACAAAGGAGAAGTACTTTGAATTAGTAAGCTGTGTTTTAGAGCAATTTTAGATTTGCAACATAATTGATCAGAAAGTACGGTATACCCTCTGTCCTCACACATGCACAACCTCCCCTAGTATCAGCATCTGCACCAGAGCGGTACATCTGGCTCATTAATATCACCTGAAGTTTACATATTTTCATTACATTACATTAGGTTCACTGTTGGTGTTATATGTTCTATGGATTTTGACAAATGTATAGTGACGTGTATATAGTCATGTGTTGTTTAAAGACGGGTATGTTCTGAGCAATACCACATTAGACAGTTTGTTGTGCAAACATTATAGAGTGTACTTCCACAAATCTAGATGGCATAGCCTACTACACATCTAAGCAATATGGTATAGTCTGTTGTTCCTATGCTACAAACCTGTATGATCCCACCTGTACGATACGGTAACACTGCATGTTACTGTACTGAATACTGTAGGCAGTTGTTACACAATAGTATTTGTGTATCTAAACACAGAAAAGGTATGGTAAAAATACGATGTAAAAGATTTAAAATGGTACATCTGTATATGGCACTTACCATGAATGGAGCTTCCAGGACTAGAAGTTGCACTGAGTGAGTCAGTGAGTGAGTGGTGAGTGAATGTGAGGCCTAGGACATTACTGTACACTGCTGTAGACTTATCAACACTCTATACTTGGGCTGCACTAAATTTATTTAAAGATTTTTCTTTGTCGAATTATAAATTAACCTTGGCTTCTTGTAACTTTAATTTCTTAACTTTCTGACTCTTGTAATAACATAGATTAAGACACAACACATTGTACAGCTGTATAAAATATTTCCTTTCTTTATATCCTGATTCTGTAAGCTTTTTTCCTATTTTTTAAATTTTTAGTTTTTTAAAATTTCTTGTAAGTTTGTTAAAAACTAAAACACACACTCACATTAGCCTAGGCCTGCACAGGGTCAGGATCATCAATATCACTGTCTTCCACCTCCATATTGTCCCACTGAAAGGTCTTCAGAGGCAGTAACATGCATGGAGTTGTCATCTCCAATGGTAACAGTGCCTTCTGGAATACCTCCTGAAGGACCTGCCTAAGACTGTTTTACAATTAACTGTTTTTGTAAGTAGAAGGATGTACTCTAAAGTGTATAACACAGGAAATACATAAATGAGTAACTTAGTCTTTTATTATCATTATCAAGTATTATGTACCATGAATAATTATAGGTGCTATACTTTTTTATATATGACTAGCAGTGCAGTAAGCTTATTTACACCACCATCACCACAAACTAATGAGTTGTGTTACGGCAGCTATGATGTCACTAGGCAACAGGGATTTTTGAACTCTTTTATATTCTCATGGGACCACTGTTGTATATGTGGTTCATCACTGATCAGAACATGCAGCACATGACTGTATACCATTGTAGCATTAGACAGAATAGGTTCACTGCTCTAAAAATCCTTTAATGCCTGTTCTTTCTTCCCTTCCAGAAACTCCTGGCAACCAATAATTTGCTTTTGCTTTTGTGTTTTTTTTAGCGTCAGGATGTTGCTTTGTTGCCCAGGCTGGAGTACAGTGGCACAGTCATAGTTCACTGCAGCCTCCATCCACCTGCCACAGCCTCCTAAGTAGCTGGAACTACAGGCATACACCACCATATCTAGCTAGCTTAAAACAATTTTTTTTTCTCCTGAGACGGAGTCTTGCTCTGTCACCAGGCTGGAGTGCAGTGGTGCGATCTTGGCTCACTGCAACCACCGCCTCCTGGGTTCAAGCAATTCTCCCTGCCTCAGCCTCCCGGGTAGCTGGAATTTACAGGCACCTATCACCATGCCCAGCTAATTTCTGTATTTTTACTAGAGACGGGGTTTTGAAACATGACAACATGTCATGTTGGTCAGCTGAACTCCTGACTTCAGGTGATCTGCCCACCTCGGCCAAACAAAGTGCTGGGATTACAGGCATGAGCCACTGTGCCCGGCCAAAACAATTTTTTGCATAGGCAGGGTTTTCCTATGTTGCCCAGGCTGGTCTTGAACTCCAGGCCTCAAGCACCTCTCCAACTTCGGCTTCCCAAAGTGCTGGGATTAAAGGCCTGAGCCATCGTGCCTGGCCTAATACTTTATTATCTCCACAATTTTGCGTTTTTCAAAATGTCATAGTTAGAATCATAAAGTATGTAGCCTTTTCAGGTTGGCTTCTTTCACTTAGTAATATATCCACTTAAGTTTCCTCCGTGTCTTTTCATGTCTTTATAGCTCTTTTTTTTTTTCAGTGCTGCACAGTACTTTTTTTGTTAGACATGATTCAAGAAGTAATATAACAAGCCACTAGCTCCTTTTAGCTAATCGTGGTGAAAGAACTTTCAAAGTTCAACACATGTTCAATTTGTGGATTGTTATTTACAGTTATAAAGATGTTATTTTGTTTAAATCTAGAATGTTTAACAAATTATGAAATAATAAATATTAAAGGATGACTCAACAAGTATATCAGAACACATGACTTTAGTACCATTCAAAGCTTTTGTAGGCTTTACTTATTTAATCTAAGCTTTCATATCTCCAAAGCGTCTTTGGGACTACTCTTGACATTGATTTTAGGGCTAGGTTGAGATACTACTATGAACTTCATTTTTAAAATGACACGTTTCCAATAAAGCAAAAAGTTGGTAGAGATTGGTCATACAACTTATTACCAAACTTGTCTTTAATGACATATAGCTATTTCAGAAAGTCAGATCTAATGGTAAAGGATAAAGTATTTCCATCAGTGAAATACTTCATATGTTGTAGGCCATCAAGGCAGCCCTGAGAAGTGGATACTTGGGCATGAATAGCACTGATAAATGCTAGAGTGTCAGAGTGTGTCAGAATGATTTTGGCAAGTTTAACAGTTACAAATTATATTACCTTGTCATCATCCATTTATGTCAGTGATAAACTGTGTTGTTTTCATAATTTCTGATATTCTAAAAGTGTTTAGCATAAACCCCTTCCTATACTTGCTGCGATGAAGATAATGATGATTTCAGTGGGACATGCTAAAATGGTAAATATTAGCAACTTAGTATTTATTTTTTAGGTGTTTTTCTTATATGTGACTTTTTATATGAATATGGGTATGCTTTTTTCTTATGCAAATAAAATATTTTTACTTGGACTAATTAGTAAAAGAATAATGAAAATGTAAAATTTATTCATTTTAGAATGCACTTTGAAAATATTTATTGTGGCAGCACTATGAAATACTGGTTATAAGACATATAGAATAAGTACTTCTACAATTTTTTTGTGATAGCTTTAAAAGTATTTAGAATATCAAATATAGTTCTGATTTGCAGATTTCCTTTGAAAAAATGTATTGCTGACATGTTTGAAATTAAACTTACATAAATCTTCATTGTTTTAGTTTCTTTTTGGAAGTACTGGATTTAGCTTATAAATTATATAAGAATATAAAGTAAGTATAGCATATTGTTACAATTTTCTTCTTTTCTTTTTCAGGCTCAAACTGCTTTTTCTGCAAACCCTGCCAATCCAGCAATTTTGTCAGAAGCTTCTGCTCCTATCTCTCAAGATGGCAGTAGGTTTATACTTTGAGTTCATTCTCTGTGAACAGAAATATTGTTATCTTCTTTTGCTCAAATAAGGAATCCAAGATTTTTTTTTTCTTTACAGGCTGCATAAAATTGGTAGTTAAGCTCAAATAGTTATGAATAAGAAAAAAAAGTTTATTTCAAAAAATAACCCTTTTTCTAATTAAGATAGTGAACTGTGGATATGGGGATGTATTTCATGGCTTAATGAAAATTGAGTTTAGACTGACTTGTAAATCCCTAACATGTGGCTGATTCATTTATGAATGAGTTATATATATGAATTCACATGTAAGAACTATATGAATTCACATTTAAGAACTATCATCATACTGCTGCTGTTGAACTTTCTGAATTGTCTTCTGTCTTTCCTATGGGAGCTTCTGAAATTTCCAACCACCTCCTCTTTGGGAAACCTCTTAAATATTGAGGCCTTTATTCATTCTCTGTATCCTGTTTTTGGTCCCTTTTTCTTCAAGGTTCAGAGGGATTCAGGACAGAGCTCCTAAATACTATGACTTATGATACAAAACAAGTGTTAAATAAGTTTTGTGGCCTGTCATTTTGTCTTACAACAGTTTATAACCTTGCCTCATAGAAAATTCATTTTAAGTCACAGATAATTTAAGTCTCATGCAGAAAAGAGCTTTTGGAAATAGTATATAACTAATACTAAGTGAAATAATGTTAATATTTAAAAATACCATTTGCAGGATTTCATTGGAATGTGGTTAAAATTATTAAAATGATAAGACACTAAAATTTACAAGCTTTCAAAAAAAATTGTTCAGAAGAATCATTGCATAGCCCTGTTTACAGAATGAGTTATAAAGTAGCTGACTTGACAAATAGATATTTTAGTCAGTTGTTCTGAATTGGCAAGTGGTATTCTTACTAAATTCCTAATCAAGTAGGTTTATTTTAAGAAACAGGAAAGGCAAGGTAGTTTATTTGGAAAAGTTATTTCTACTTTTGAGTGTTTAGGAATCTGGTTGTTTCAGTTCAGATGTCTTCATATTTTATGCATTTTAAACATTTTCTGTATTTTCCATTTCTAATGGTTACAGAGATGGGGAGATGCCTTTCCAAATTGCTACTTTAAATTCATTCCAGATTTTATAACTTAAGTATAATTTTGTTAATATGCAGAAGCCCATAATAAAAGAAGTTTTCATTTTGTGTGTTCTGTAAGTGCTTTTTAATTTATTCATTCATTCATTTACTTATTAGATCTGTATCCCAAACTATATCCGGAGCTGTCTCAATACATGGGGCTGAGTTTAAATGAAGAAGAAATACATGCAAATGTGGTCGTGGTTTCTGATGCACCACTGCAGGGGGTACGTATAGTGTAATTAATTTTGAATTATATAAAACCATACTTTACATGTTAATATAAGCTTTCCTGTTTGTGGCTAACTCACAAATATACAATAGCATCGAACCTCACTTCGCAGAAATTTTAGACTCCCTTTTGAATATTGTTTCTTACATAATCTACTTCATTTTGTGCTACATGGTTTTGAGTTTATTAGGACTTAGATTCAGATACCTTTTACTAGTTCATTCTCCTTTGTCTTCTGCATTTAGTCATTTACTAAGTCCTATTGATTCCGTTTCTGTTTCTTGTATTCATTTTGTCTGTTTTTTATCCATTCTAGTCCTACTATAACCATATTCAGGGTTTCTATACTTCTAGCCTTCATTATTATAGTACTCTCTTAAATTTCCTCTAGTAACTTATTTCGATGGTACTAAGCTGTTGCTAAGTTAATCATTCTGAAATATACATATAGGTCTATCATATCTTTGTTGCTCATAATCTTTTTTTGTTGTTGTTGCTGTTGTTGTTGTTGAGATGGAGTCTCACTCTGTCACCCAGGCTGGAGTGCAATGGTGTGATCTCAGCTCACTGCAACCTCTGCCTCTTGGGTTCAAGTGATTCTCCTGCCTTAGCCTCCCAAGTAGCTGGGACTACAAGCATGCGCCACCACGCCCGGCTAATTTTTTGTATTTTTGGTAGAGACCGAGTTTCACCATGTTGACCACACTGGTCTCGGAACACCTGACTTCAGGTGATCCACCTGCCTTGACCTCCCAGAGTGCTGGGATTACAGGCATGAGCCACTGCGCCGCGCCCAGCCTTTGCTCTTAGTCTTTTAACATTCTTTTTGAAATCCAAAGCTCCATGTAATTAGACTCCATATTCTAGCTTAATTGTAATGGATCTGATAACCTTTTATTAAGGTTATTGCTATGACCATAGCACTTTGTACCACTTACTATAATTGTAGTTAAATCTGTGTCTGTCTTGTTGCCATATCCCAATGCATATACAGTACCTAGCATTTATGTATTTACCAAATATTTATTGAAAACTTGTGTTAGTGGTGATGCAGTTGGGAAAACAAATAATAGTAGATATTTTAAGAGGTTGAAAAATTGAAAAAAACATAAATGGACATAGATGTAATTGCAGATAGCTAGCTGCTTCTCCTAGGACTGGGATGACACAGGGGAGAGACTGGAGTTAGCAGAACCTAGAACCTTGAGGGAAGAGCCCCACAGAGCTGGGACTAAGACCTCGAATGAGGGGACACTACTGGTGCCTCTGAGGGGTTGTAATGAGGCTGGTTCTGGGAGTGTCAGTAAAAGCTGCAGACTGGAACCAACTGCTACTGCCAGGGTAAAGGGCCAGGCTTACACAGTACTGACAGGAGCAGGAAGCACACAGGAAGGAACGAGGTGCTTATCACTCCAGTCACTGACAAACAAAATTATAATTTGCACAGTTAGGCCCAGCATCACCAAGTAGAGTCTAGAAGGGTGGATTTGGAGCTGACAAACAGTAGCTTAATATCTGTTACCACCTACTCCTTTGACTACTCAGTATATCCACACACTTGTACAGATACTTGAATTTCATGTGACAACAACAACTTTATACTTTCTCCTTAAAAGATGAACTTCTTCATAAAATCAGAGTTCAGCAAACTTTATAAAGGGCTCCATAATAAATACCTTAGGCTTTCATGGTCACTTACGATCTTTATCACATATTCTTGTTGTTTGTTTGTTTACAATCTTTAAAAATATAAAAATCATTTTTAACTCGGGTGTACAAAATGAAGCCATGTATCCCTCGATATAAATGAAGTTGCTCTCACCCTTTCTCTAGAAAGGGATGATACCAGTTAATGTGGCCATCTCTGGGCAGTGGTCATGGTATTGATTACTATATGATATTAATTACCCTTATAAGTATTCACATTCCCAACAGAATTTTTTTTTTTTTTTTTTTTTTGAGGCGGAGTCTCGCTCTGTCGCCCGGACTGGAATGCAGTGGCCGGATCTCAGCTCACTGCAAGCTCCGCCTCCCGGGTTTACGCCATTCTCCTGCCTCAGCCTCCCAAGTAGCTGGGACTACAGGCGCCCGCCACCTCGCCCGGCTAGTTTTTGTATTTTTAGTAGAGACGGGGTTTCACTGTGTTAGCCAGGATGGTCTCGAACTCCTGACCTCATGATCCGCCCGTCTCGGCCTCCCAAAGTGCTGGGATTACAGGCTTGAGCCACCGCGCCCGGCCCAATATTTTTAATTTAAAGGCAAAAGTGTAAAGTTAACCACTACCAGCAATTCATACATAAAGGTAAAAGGAGGTATAGAGGAACAGAAAGATTAATTGCTGTATTTACAGGAAATATACAAATACAAAGAAGAGAGTCATAGCTGCTCTGATTCTTATTTTAGTAACTGGTCCTGAGGCTATAGTTAAAATTTAGAACTTCCTTTGTTCACTAAATGGATGCTTAGATCCCTTTGCCCTTGGGCAATACTTCAGCTGGTCTTTTTTAAAAAAAAGTTAATACCTAGAAGGGTGACTTAAACCTTCATTTTTTGTGTCTGCATCTCCAGGGTTCTTCAGTGCGCCACCTTTTCTTTTTCTTCTGTTTTATTTTAAATTAATTTGTTGCTGGAGATTTCTGTTAACTCTTCATATCTACTGAATTTTTCATTTCACATATTTTATTTTTCTTCTCGATGTTTCATCCGGATCTTCCTCTCCCCAGCTATTTATTGAGGTATAATTAACAAATAAAAATTGTTTATATTCAACTGTATATCTCAATACAACTTGATGTATTGATAAACACACACACACAAACACATTGTGAAATGATTACCACAGTCAAGGTTATTAACATATCTGTCACCTCACATAGTTACATTTCTTTTGGTGTGTGGTGAGAACACTTAAGATGTACTCTTAGCAAATTTCAAGTATACAGTACAGTATTATTAACTATAGTTAACTATGCTGTACATTAGATCTCTAGAACGTACTCATAACTGAAAATTTGTACACTGTGACCAACATTTTCTCATTCTTTGCCCTGCCCACCCCCAGTCCCTGACAACCTCCCTTCTACTTTCTACTTCTGTGAGTTTGACTCTTTTCAGATTCCACGTATCAGTGAGACCCAGACGGTACTTGTCTTTCTGTGTCCGTTTTATTTCACTTGGAATAATATTCTCTATGTTTATTCATGTTGTCCAAATGGCAGGATTTCCTCTTTTTAATGGCTTAATATTGTTCCATTTCCTTTTTGGTTGGGGAAAGGTTCCACTTAAAATAAGACACCAGTTTTGGTTAGGAAAACTTGAAAAAATTAGAAACTTGTAACACGGTACCTGACACAGGTCCCTAATGTAGGTATTCTGGAGCATTCTAGTTCGTGCATATGATTTGTTAATCATAATAATAGATGGTTATTAGAGTGGAGGAGACATAATAGTTGACTCTCTTTTGTGTGCCAGTGCCCATGCAGTTTTCATTTAATCCTCTCAGTAACACTGAGGTAAGAAGTTTGCCCCTTGTATGGAAATTCTGAAAGGATAAGCAGATTGTCAGAGATCGTGACATACAGAACCGTCTGGAAAATATTTCAATAGTATATGGCCTTTAAGTTCAAAGATAATACATTTGAGATGAAGACAAGCCAATATACCGGTGAAACAAATGCCAGTGAATTCAAAGGGCAACAGAGAGTCATTGAATCTATTAGAGATGATATGTGTGGGAATAAGTTAATGAAGAATTAGTAATAGAGCCAGTGCCATTTTTATAGACATCAAACTTTATCTGAAGGAAATTATTTGTGGATTGCCCAGTTAATTATCATTGTTCTTTTCAAGGAGAGTGTTTCTGAATATTGACACATAGTATACGGTTTTGTCAGCAGTTGGTAGCAAGACCTTCCAGTGTGAACTATATGGTGGCTCCTGTTACCGGTAATGATGTTGGAATTCGTAGAGCAGAAATTAAGCAAGGGATTCGTGAAGTCATTTTGTGTAAGGATCAAGATGGAAAAATTGGACTCAGGCTTAAATCAATAGATAATGTAAGTATTTTAAATACCTATTTGAATTTGTCTAAATATCTTACATAATTGATTAACGTTAAAATAATTTGAAATGGAAATGCTTTAATTATAATAGTGCATCTGTAGTTGAGAATATTTTAAATCTACTAACTTAAATTTGTTCAGTTGGGGGTATTCTGTTTTGCAGAGGCATAGTTGGGACTTCCAACCACATTACTTTGAAAGATGTTTTTCTTTTCTGAATATTCTAACTGGAATACATTTCACTGGCCTACATATAATGTACTTTGTATAACAGAATTGTGGCAATTAAATAGAGCAGATGTGAAGGTTAAGAAAAAACTGACCAATAATAGTCAATGTCGGTGTGCTTTTTTTTTTTTCTTTTTTTTTTGAGACAGAGTCTCTCTCTGTCGCCAGGCTGCAGTGCAGTGGCGCGATCTTGACTCACTGCAACCTCCGTCTCCCGGATGTGTGTGCATTTTTAAACCAAATGATCAGTATTTAACTTGTGAGGTGGTTTTTGCAGATTTGTTATTAACATTCTTCACATTTGAATTTAGTAGGTCATTTTTTGAGTAAAAGTTTCTTTCTAATTAGGGCAGCCATTACTTTATAATTACCTCTCACTTTAATATACTGAATATATGAAACAGGGTTACTCTCTGAGGAACCATTTAGAATTGTTAAGGACATGCTGAGTCTTTACCCCAATTTACAGTTTCAGCCATTACCTTATTGGATTCAGTTTCAGTCATACATCTGTAGCTTAGTGCATCCAGCCTTTCCACACAGAAAATGGTAAGTGTGGTGCACTGCTGTAAATGGAGGAGGCTGATCTTGGCAGGAAGCCCCAACCCTGCCTGCCCACCCAGGGGGCTGAGGCCATCGATGATGGCCTTGCTCACTTGTATCTTATTCAGAATACATCTGCGTGCTTGGTTGGGATGCTCTGACTTTGCTGCCCTTTCTCCAAAATCTTCAGGGAATAGAGTATACTGCTGCCCCTTCCGCCAGGATTGCTCTTGTGTTCTTTCCTCTGTCCTAAAGAGAAAAGATACTTTTCATAGACCCCTTGGCCCTACTGTAGGAAATACTTGCAGTGGATTTGTTCACTTGGCCAAAGGGCATTTGTTCTTATATGGGGTGCTACCTAGTTCTTGCTTATCACTCTACAATGTAACAAGATATGTGATAGAAATGTGTGACCTAGCTTAGGATTGAAGTAGATGCACTTATATTTTACCAGGCTTACTCTTATACTTATCTATTTATATTTTGTTCAACTTCTGATTGAGATTTTACGTAAGTAAAAATATCCATGTAAGTAGTTATTTGTTAATAGTACTTGAGTTTTCTGTATTTATTTCATTGTGTGTTCTTGATAAGCCTGCGCATGTGGATTTAATATGCCCATCTTTTTAGTCTGACAAATAAACTTTAATCTTACTTGATTATACACAATTTAGCCAATGAGTAAAAGAATGCTTCAGCTCAAAAGGTAGAATTATGACCTTAAACTGTCATTTATTAAGCTGTAAAAGAACTCATCAAACTTTTTAATATGTGACTTGCTTTTCCCCTAAATATGATTATGGACTGATAATCTGGTATTCTATCAGACTCATAGACGCTTGCATTTATTAAAGTTGTCCCACTTTATTTTCCTTAGTTTTGTATTCCAAGTTGAAGGGGGGGATTGTGGTTGGTCAGGTGGGTTATGATTTGGTATAAAAATCGCCATTGAAATCTCACTTTTTTGCCGTATTCTTTGGAGTTACTGTCTTGATAAATTTTTCAGTTTCTTTTGAGGTGATAACTGGATACACTCATATAGTTTTTCCTTTTTTTCTTTTTTTTTTTTTGTCACTAGGGTAGAGTTTTTAACATAAACAGTTGTTTCCTAATTTTCCAGCATTTTAAACCGTATCATAGTAGTGGTAAATGACAAAAATTATTTTCTTATTATCTAGGGTATATTTGTTCAGCTAGTCCAGGCTAATTCTCCAGCCTCGTTGGTTGGTCTGAGATTTGGGGACCAAGTACTCCAGATCAATGGTGAAAACTGTGCAGGGTGGAGCTCGGATAAAGCGCACAAGGTGCTCAAACAGGCTTTTGGAGAGAAGATTACCATGACCATTCGTGACAGGTAAGCTGTTACTAAACAGCTCAAATGAAAATTCAATACTAGTTTTCCATTTTTTTGGACTTTCAGAGTCTGTGAATATATTGTTGCAGAAAATGATAAAATGTTATTGATGAGCCTTACAGTCTTGCAGCTGTGTGGTGCAGACTTTTTGTTTGTTTTTAAAGCATTCTGATACGATACCTTATTTCAGAATTTATAGGACAAATCTCTAGAAAATAGAAAATGTATGTTGGAGAAGTAACTGAGTAGCAGGGTATCGCTGGGCTCACTTTCCGACTTACTGCTTAGATACATCTGGCCTAGTTTTATCAGGACTCTCAAATTGTAGACATACTATCACAGTGGTCCCTCCTTGTGAGGGTCACAGCCCATGCAGACTTCCAAGTAGTGTGGGAGTTCTGAAAACCATATCAAGACTTTTAGGTAGTTATGAAGCAGTAGTTTCCAAGAACATGGAATATTCTGTTTAGCAGCTCATTCACTTAGACCTTAAACATTTAGCACGTGAAATAGGGGCCTCCATATATTTTCCTGTCTACTCCGTACCCAATTAAGGGTAGACCTATATCACATCACATCATTATAGTAAGCTTTGGGTTTTTGTTCCTTCTCAGTGAAACTTCTGTTTTATCTTTGTGTTTCCAGTTGCTCATTCAGTTTAGGTATTTAGTAAATGTTTCAGATGAATGTCCTTTTTACTCTAAGCAGAGTTTCAAAGAGTAAGTTGTACTAACAGGAAGAAATGCCTCTTCTGAATTTAATATTGTAAACACAAGTTTACCATAAAACCCTTATGATAACATGATAACAGAGTTTATAGAGAATCAAGCAAATGTAACTGGTGTAACAACTTTAGAGGGACAGCTGGATGCCTTTTAATAATAGCTGCATGCCTTCCTTTCCAAAGGGGCTTGAGGAACTTACGTCTTATTGCTGCTCTAGTTTTTCTTTTCAAATATAACAATGTATAAAATTTTCAAAGTCAAGTTGTGAGAAATATTTTAAAGGTTTTAAACAAAAGAAATAGTTCCTAAATATGATTTGGCTGTAGCAAATACCAAAAGTTAATAAAAAATAAAAATTATTTTTACCACTGTGATTTAAAGCTTATCTTATTCTTAATACTGTAAAGTCTGATTAATTATAAAGGAAAAACATATTGATAAAACCATATAACGCAGTTGTCTTTGATACTTAAAGAAGGAAATGTTGATTAGTAAATCAGTCAAACCATAATGAATAAACTTAAAAAAAACTTTCACACAAAGATGTTCTGTGAATGTATAAAATCAGAGCTATAAGTTGCTCTTATTTAGAAACAGTGTTTATTATAAAAGTATCCAGTATGGCAACATTTATGGTATATGAAATCCATTAAAATGTTTACCTTAGAATTAAGTTTTTAATATAACCCATTATGTTTGTAGGCCCTTTGAACGGACGATTACCATGCATAAGGATAGCACTGGACATGTTGGTTTTATCTTTAAAAATGGAAAAATAACATCCATAGTGAAAGATAGCTCTGCAGCCAGAAATGGTCTTCTCACAGAACATAACATCTGTGAAATCAATGGACAGAATGTCATTGGATTGAAGGTAAGGAACAGACTTTGTGCCATGTTCTGCTGCAGTTTTAGAAAATGTCTGTCTTTTGACTATATTTAGGTGGCGCTGTTTTCACATTGACTTAGGTGGGAGATGGGGAACGTGGGGCCTGGGCTCTTGCTCTGGCCAGTCACCGGAATTATTTGGGCTGTTATCTAGAACGACAGTTCCTATAACAAGGGGGCTGGAATAAATGATTTCAGAAGTACCTCACACTAGAATTCTGTGGAAATATGGGCAACAAAGATTTTTATGACATTCTAAATGAATAGTTGCCCAACATTTCTCAATCCAGGAATATAAGGAAATGAATAATAGTTTTGGTTCATATTAATACTTGATTTTTATAGTTTTTCTCCTCCACAAATGCCTAAATAAGTCTTTGTTAAGGTCAAAAAGTTTTAAACATGACCACCTCATTTCACAGACTTTGATTTAGAATACACAGTTAACTAAGAGGAGATGGTAGTATTGTATATGGGGAAAATTATTTAATATTCAGAAAGGAAAAGGTTTTTTTGGACTAAAATATTCAACTCAGTTTACTTAAGCAATCTGGTTACTAGCTGTAAAATAGTGTACAATTAAACTTGGTAAGAAATACTAGAAAAAAATTAGAAATACCAAGCAGGATTTTAGAGATCTTAATAAAATGTAACAGGACATGTATTTTGTATTTCTTTACCAAGACTGGCATAGTTTTGTATTTATTAAATAAAGCCTCTGTGGAATTAATTTTTAATATGTGTTTTTATCAGGACTCTCAAATTGCAGACATACTATCAACATCTGGGACTGTAGTTACTATTACAATCATGCCTGCTTTTATCTTTGAACATATTATTAAGCGGTAAGTAAACAATTCCTCAACTTAATGCATATGGTTGTGTGACTTAATATAAGCACTATAGTTTAATTCTCAGCCCTTTGGGTCTTTTACCTAAGGAATGAATACTGGTGCTTATCTAGAAATTTGAAGTAAGTTATTTAAGTCAGAGGGGTTGGTAAGGATGAGCTCATACAACTTCCCAAGTATGGAATAAAGTCCACATATACTTTCCTCAGTTTTGATATTGCCTAGTCGAAAAAAAGAATGCAAGGAAAAGTGGGCATGCTTTTAGCTTTCAATTTGCAGTACAATTGACTGCAGTTGCACTGCCTACCACTCCTGTGCTCAGTATAAATATAGTTGTAGTGGTTCGAACTGGAGAATTCTTGCTGGTGGAATGCTAGGAGTAAGTTTCCCTTCTCTCCAGAATCTCAGGAAGCAGATAGACATGTGTGGTGTGTTGGTGCTGTCTGTGCTCAGGAACTGAGGATTAGAAAGCCAAGTGATCAGACATGAAAAGAGGCAACAAGGTTACTTCTATACAGCTTTTCGTATCCTAGCATCTACCATAGCTGTTTTTGTCAAGCCAGCTTGGAATCCTTCTTTCAGAAACTCTATCATGCATGTGAAAAGATCCATAAACATAACCATTGTAATGAAATTTTTATGTTGGCTTCTGGATAGAATGCACCTCCCTACCCTTGGAGGGGGTAAAAAGGAGTTATTGTCATGACTAATTGTTCTAAGGTTCTCTTTTCTTAAATCACCGATGGATCCCTCTACCCCAACTCATCACAGCCTTGTCATTTTCTGTTTTTTAAAAATCACCAGGTTTAATGTACAAGAATCCATTTGTATCCTAACTTCTCTAGCCAAATACAGATAGCCTTTCCCACTGAGTGTCTGTCAACAACTAGATTACCAGAGATGCTTCTGGACTCATTTAAAAGATCTTTCCCTTCTCTCCATTCACATTTGATGCTAACAGGTGCTAAATTGGAATTGGGAATTTTCATGGATTAACATAGCATTTTCAGAAACAAACAAAAACAGAATCTCAGTATATAATAAAAGCACCTCTCTTGTAGGATGGCACCAAGCATTATGAAAAGCCTAATGGACCACACCATTCCTGAGGTTTAAAATTCATGGCACCATGGAAATGTAGCTGAACGTCTCCAGTTTCCTTCTTTGGCAACTTCTGTATTATGCACATGAAGCTTTCCCGGAGCCAGCAAGCATATGCTGCATGAGGACCTTTCTATCTTACATTATGGCTGGGAATCTTACTATTTCATCTGATACCTTGTTCAGATTTCAAAATAGTTGTAGCCTTATCCTGGTTTTACAGATGTGAAACTTTCAAGAGATTTACTGACTTTCCTAGAATAGTTTCTCTACTGGAAACCTGATGCTTTTATAAGCCATTGTGATTAGGATGACTGATACAGGCTTAGCTTTGTGTGAAAACCAGTCACCTTTCTCCTAGGTAATGAGTAGTGCTGTTCATATTACGTTAGTTCTATAGCATATTTGCATTTTTAACTTGCTACCATAGTACATTTAGAATGATTGCCTTTGATTTTTTAAACAAATTCTGTGTGTGTGTGTGTGTAAAATGCCAATTAAGAACACTGGTTTCATTCCATGTAAGCATTAAACAGTGTATGTAGGTTGCAAGAGATTGTGATGATTCTCAAATTTTAACTACCTTCATTTAATATGCTTAAACTGTCGCCTTAACTATGTTAAGCATCTAGACTGAAAGCCAAAATAAAATTATTGCTGCCTTTCTAAAACCCAAAATGTAGTTCTCTATTAACCTGAAATGTACACTAGCCCAGAACAGTTTAATGGTACTTACTGAGCTATAGCATAGCTGCTTAGTTGTTTTTGAGATTTTTTAGTCAATGCATAATGGAAACTTCTTTCTTCTAAAAGTTGCCAGTACCACTTTGTGAGAAGTGAATCACTATATATTTAATGTAAAAGTTATTACACTAAACAGGATAAACTTTTGACTCCTCTTTTGTTCATTTGTGGATTAAGTGGTATGATACTTATTTTTGGCATTTGACTCTTAAGATTCTGTAACCTAGCTACTTTGGGATGGTCTTAGAATATTTTTCTGGTAACTTGTTCCATTTCCTGACTCCTTGCAAACAAAATGATAGTGACATTTTATCCTGACTTTTTTCTTCTTTTTGGTTTATGTCTATTCTAATTAAATATGTATACATAAAGTTACATTTTAGTCTGTCACTGCGTCATTTGCTTTCACCAAACTTATGCATGATCTAGAAGACAGGCAGGTGAAATTCACTTTCAGCTATGGGAGACATCATTTCCCAGAACGAGCTTGACATTCAGGGGCCCTAAGAACAGCTCACAGTGCTGAGACTGAGTGTCAGGAAAATTGCTTCCATCTGGGAACCCCAGATTACCAGGGCCAAGAGAGCTGGTTCATACCTGCCATGCAGCAGGAACTCATTGAGGCTACTGACTGTCCCTAGCAATACTTGAGACCAGATAATACTTAATAACACTTGAAACTGACTTTGAAAATTCTATTAGTGTGGTCTGACTCAAGTTTTTTCTCCTATATCATACTACCTGTAAGATACAACTGTTTTTAAAGAGTACAGAAACAGTAAGTCACACAATTAACCATGGTTCAGAGGTTGAATGTAAGAGAAAATCTGCTACTGCTCTACAGCTTGCCTTGTTTGAAATTTAGAACAGAAAAACAAAAATATTGGATTATGTACCTGAGTCTGAAGATAATTTCAAAAGTAATGGAATTACATTCATATAACTAAATATGGTTTTCTAGAAGATGATTCTAGATTTATGGTCTTAAAAACACTAGTCTTAAGTTACTTAAATAAAATGAAAACAGTTTTCTTTAGAGAAAAATATTTTTAATGTAGAAAAGATGAATAGCTATAATGAAATACAAACCGTTCCTATACACAGTAAACTTACTGTTATAAGAACTGCTAATCCTTCTCCAGGTTCTTAGAATCTGGGTACAGCATTATAGAAAGTAACCACTCTATGAAAACATACACCCAAAACGCGATGGGTAGCAATTGTGATAGATTAGGAAGACAAAACAGATTCAGAAGTAGCAGAGAATACTGCACATTTTCTTGGAAAATTGTTAATTGTTCAGTGCTTTGTGACAAGTTTCCCTAGCCCAATTTATCTCTTCGCTGTTCTCTGCTACCCTGTCCTGTCTTCTGACAATCATCATACAGGGATGATCATCTGCCTTACAATGTAACATGTTTTCCCCTAGCACTGCCACATTTTATCTGCCTTAAGTGAATGGCAACTAATGGCTTTCAACGAAGTAACCATGATTTAGAAAGTTTAAAACCACAAATTTTCCATGTGGTAAAACTTCTTTTTTTTTTTTTTTTTGAGACGGAGTCTCGCTCTGTGGCCCAGGCTGGAGTGCAGTGGCCGGATCTCAGCTCACTGCAAGCTCCGCCTCTCAGGTTCACACCATTCTCCTGCCTCAGCCTCCTGAGTAGCTGGGACTACAGGCGCCCGCCCACCTCGCCTGGCTAGTTTTTTGTGTTTTTTAGTAGAGACGGGGTTTCACCGGGTTAGCCAGGATGGTCTCGATCTCCTGACCTCGTGATCTGCCCATCTCGGCCTCCCAAAGTGCTGGGATTACAGGCTTGAGCTACCACGCCCGGCGTGGTAAAACTTCTAATTACTAGCATTGCACATTCACCAGTCTGTTTAAAAGTTTGGTTTAAAAATGCATTAAATAGAGTTCAGCTTAATATTCAGGAGAGGAAAAGGCACTTAATACTGCAATTTCCAGAAAATAATCTGTCTATCTTCCCCTCCTGTGATGATACTGCTACACTGTTCATTCATCCATATACATGTCACAGCACCTGAGAGAAAGAGACATTTTGGTTAGGTAGGAAGTTGACCAGGAGGCACTCAAAGCAAACTTTACTCTGATGCTTACTCTTGCTTTGCTATTCATTTATTAAACAAGTGAAGTAAGTTCTATTTTTTCTTGTCTTCTTCCTATAATAAAACCCTTGAATAAATTAAAAATAATTGCTTGGTACAAAGATCTCGTGAGGAATAATAAACCATTTAAGTGTAAATCTAAAGCCAAAACAACTGGAAATTATGGATATAGCACAGAATGCAAATAAATACCTTGGCAAAGTAAGTATAATACAGGTATAACATGAGAAAAAGGAGACGTGAAGGAAAAGGTAGGGAATTGGTGTAAGGTTATTGGTTTATTTTCTTTTCCACTGGAAGGGGTCAAATGACATTAAAGTTATTAAGAGAACTAAAGTCACAAATAATTTCATTTTTTTGAAACAGTCTCGCTTTTGCTCTTACCCAGGCTGGAGTACAGTGGCATGATCAAGCTCACTGCAGCCTCTATCTCCTGGGCTCAAGCTATCCTCCCATCTTAGCCTCTTAAGTAGCTGGGACCACAGGCATGTGTCATCACACTTGTCTAATATTTCTGATTTTTAGTAGAGATGAGGTTTTGCTATGTTGCCAAGGTTGGTCTCAAACTCTTGACCTCAAGCATCCTCCCACCTTGGCTTCCCAAAGTGCTGGCATTACAGGCCTGAGCCACTGAGCCTGGCCCAGAATTTTTAAGGTATACGTTTAAGAAGAAATAACCATATGAAGTTGTGACACAGGGAAGAGAATGAAGGTAGGAAGTTACTGCTTACAGTGGGAAGTCAAGGGGTAACAGGAGACACTAGAAGAATTAAAAACCAAGTCCTCCAAATGATCAGAAAGCAAGAATTTGTAAGCAAACAATCGAGTGAATCTCCAAGAAATATTAATACATGAAAAAAAAGGCCGGAAAAGTTTAATATTATACTTCACATAAACAATTTTATACACATATACCCTCTCATTCACAGGACACACACTGGTAAAGTACTGTAAGGAGGACTGGGAGGAGTCAGCGGTAGAAAGAAGCCTTAATTTTCATCATAGTTCCCTTTGTATTGTTTCTGGGTTTCTTCTTTTTTTTTCTTTCTTTCTTTTTTTTTTTACTATTCTAAAAATTTAAGATCATACTATTATCTTTTAAAAATTTATAGCTTTACAGTGGTTTTTAATTCTCCATATGAAAGTTAAAGACTTCCTTTTTGGAGTCTGATGCCTGTTAACATAAATCTAAATCCTGAGTAACCTACGAGATGCAGATCACCTGGCCAATCAAGAGGCTCCAGGGACATGTTTATAGCATGGAAAAACCATGGGTGTTTTTTGCCCAAGAATAGTGTTCCCTGATGGAAAAGGCAGGCTTGAGTTCATTATCTTGAGAAAAAAGATCAGGACAACCGCAGTAGCTGCTTACCTGTGTGGCCCTGTATTCTCTCACTGATTTTTGCTCCAAGGAGGTCCCAAACAAGCAGTTCACCAGACTGACTTCCAGATAAAACGGAATTTCCATCCCAGACAAAGCACCTGCAAGAATGATTCAGAAATAGTCCTTTCTTCATCATGAAGGAAAGACTATATTAAACTGGCCATTGTAAGCCCAAATGAAGTGATCATGAACGTGTCTGTAAATGTCTTCGCCCCCAGTAACTCACAAACTATACCTCTGGGGCTCATCTGATGTCATGGAGGAGATGAGCATTCCTGTCTGCACATCAATGACATTAAGACAGCCATCTGCTCCTGTGCTGAGAACATGGCGGCTATCTGCAACACAAGGTGAGACTCAGACATGAGTGACAGCTTCAGAATGTGGTTTAGATTATTCTGGATATTATTTCTGAGTCCAGTGGCCTAATCTCCACATTCATTTTCTTCAAAACCCTTGTATTTAAGCAATGACCATCCTCTCCTTGAAATGGTTCCAGCTCTTTCCAAGACGCAGGGATGAGATGACCCTTTATCTCAATGCGTACTGTTATCTTATAAATTAATTTCTCTAATGAGTTAAGGAATTAAAAATATCCAATTCTGCTTTTCTACCTGATGCAGATGCCACAAGTATACTGTACCCTGGCATAAAGCAGTGTTAGCTATTCGCAAAACCTCTTTTATCAGCAGATAGTGTTTTTCTTTGTAAATTTTATTGTTTATTTCAAAATTAACAATATTGTTTATGTCAACATTCCAATTTACCTAGTATTATCTGTTTTAAAAAGGATAATATCTACCTGGGCTAAAAGCAGTGTCACATACAATCCCTGAATGGCATGGAATCTGGTGCATTAAGGTGGCCGTTGTGAGGTCCCAAATATTCACTGTGCCTTCTTTGGTGCCGGAAACTAACAGTGTGCTTGCAGGATTTAAACTGATTGTATCTACCTAAGGAAGAAAACACATTGATACATATTCCATTTAGATTTGTGGTCATTAGCTGTGTTTCTCTAGTCTGATTCAAATATGTAGTCATCATGATATAAATTAAACTCTATTGTGCAGTGTGCTGATGCTGCTAATGCAGATATATTTCAGCATCATCCTACTGATTAATAACATTTTTAAAATGAAATTAAATTCTTTATAAGCTAGTGAATACAAGAAAAAATGAAAATGAAGTATTTCTAGAGTAAATGTAATGCTGTTTTAAAATAGCTTAAAACTGACAGTCTCAGAAAGATAACTCTATTAATAATAAATTATACTGAGGCACCAAACTGCCTGAAGTACAGCCAGTCCATGATTATTTGAGGGTTTTGTGGGAGTGGGGGAATCTCTTGAGGCTATGCTTGTGTATCATCATGAATTATATACTAAATATTTCTCAAACTCAGCTAATCTGAAGACCATGGAAATTAGGCATCAGTTCACAACGTAGAGAAAAGGCAGTACTGTCAATTACAGCATAAGATGCAGCAGCGTGACCTGCAGAAAACAGAGCAAGTGAGAACTGAGTGCCTATTGGCAGAGTGCCAACAAGCTGCATGCACTTGACCACCACAGACAGTTGGTCACTGTCCCCCACTGTTGGATGGGTGTCTCCTGGACAGATGGTCCCCTTCCACCTTCTGGATCAGGAAACATGAAGGATCATAGGCCCTATCTTGTTGCCCTAAAGAGTTTGAGGGTACCCAAATATTCAACGTCCTGCTCAGAAACTTCTATTCTAGAATTCTAGTTGGATGGTAGCTAGTTCTCAGGGAAATGTGCAAAGAGGTAAATTGGAGGATAAAACAAAACAAAACCAAGTAGACTTGGAAACCTAAAAAGTCAACACCAAACTGAGAGTTAGCCTATAATCTTCCATTAACCAAATAAAGCAAAACAACGTCAACAAAACCAAAAACCTTCTTCCAGCCCAACCCCTAGACTTTTGTTGCTGGTACTTACACTGACATCATGTTCCAGCTCAGCCAGCAAGTCAAAGTGGTGTCTTTTGGTGCCTGGCATCTCCGCAGGAACACCAGACCACACCTAGGATGGAACATATTGCAGAAGGTATTTTCAAACATTTAACATAAAGTCATTTCTAGTGCATTCAAGAAAATCTCCTCTGCTCAATTTCCATTTAACAGACTTGCCAATAAAGTTAAGCTGCACAGTGCTCCAGCTCCGCCTCCCTATGCCTGCACTTTTCCCCACCAGCATGTGCTTGCTTACCGTCCCTTGTTTGTGCCTGTGTGTTTCTATCACCTGCACTAGCTGCTGTAATCATGTGACTTTAGTATGTGAACTAAGGAAATATGAGTGTAGAAGTGTTACAGTGTTTTGAGAACACTACTAATGTTTCAAGAAGACCAAAAAGGATGTTACCCCCAAAATAACTAAAAATAGGTACAGGCAAATAAACTTATCTACAAGAATGGAAGAAAAATTTCTGAAAAACTCCTGGAGGAATCCTAACAATTTTAGGTTCTTGCTTTCTTTTACACAAACACAAAATAGAAACTGAAAATAATGAAAGCTGGTGTGGTTTATGTAATATTCCAAAGAAAAGACTGAACATAGTCCTGCATCGAAAGAATGGTGAATGAATGTGAATTCAGATATTTTAAGTTTAAATAAAATGTGTGTTTTAATGATTTCCCCACTTTAACTTGACATTTTCTAATTAACTATAATCCGTTCTGATCATGGCAGATGAAAGGGGATGCTACTATACATTTCTTTCTAACACTGCTATTGAATGAATGCTAGACCATTCACCCCACAATGGAATATACAGTACAGAAATAATGATAAACTTCTTATTATATTAAGAAGTGGCTATAATTCCCACCACTGCACTCTAGCCCCAGCCTGGGTAACAGAGCAAGACACTGTCTCTAAAAAAATAAAGAAAGAAGTGTTTTTTTAAATAAAAAATAATGTACATATCACAAAGTATGTGATATGTAAGGATATTGACTGTTATTGCCTATGTTTAAAATATATATATTATTATATAAAGAAAATATATATATGTATATGTAATATTTAACAGATATTGTATTTTAAATATAAATAATATATGTAAGTAAATACATAAATATATGTTATAGATATAGTTTATATATATTTTTTAAACACAGGCAATAACATTCAATATCCTTACATATCACATGCTTTGTGAAAAAAGTGAAGTGACTGAACACATTAACAACAGGTAGTTGAGTGGCTTATAATATCTGAATGTACAAACATTTTAAGCTAAAAATTATATATATGCCCTATAGCAAGCACACCAAGTTAAACAATTTTTTAAAGTTATATATTAACCTTCACTGTAGAGTCCCACGATGCAGAATATAGCCTGTTGTCATGCCAACAGATCTTACTAACAGCATCATCATGTCCCATTAATGTGTCCTGGCGTCTTCCAAATGCTATGGAATAAAAATAGCTAAAAGATAATGAGAAGTATTAAAACAGTAGTCTGGCTTAATTTTAAGGCTCTTAAACACATATTAAGGAAACATTAGGTTCTTTAATTCTATACTTACTAAGGCTCACTAGAATTACAAATTGCTTGTTCTCAAATTACTAAATCAAAATATTCAAAATTTGAATTTAAAATTAGAAATTTCCATGTCTGGCTCATTTGTGTTTTCACCTCAATTTAAAACTTAGAGAAAAACAGACTCCAATTGGAGAAGTTATTCAATCCAAGTAATCATATTCAAATCCAACCATACTGTCCTCATCTCTAATATTTGTTCCCTTTAGAAAACAGTGCTGTATCCAGGCAAGGAAAGCTTCTGGCTTTTCACACTTCATGTCCACAGAGGCAGCTATTCTGCACGTGGAATCACAGAGCGGGGTGCACAGATACATACACATTATTATCCCATGAAGAAGTTATGACAGTGGCATCTCCTGGTAAAAGTAAACAAGACGATAAAGCCTGAAATACAAATGATTTCACATTAACAATCTATAACAACTAGTAAGTCTCAAACACAGTAAAGCTATCTTATAAGTTCTCCCAAAAATTAATGCTCAAATTCTCTTTATGGTGGCTCTCCTCCTATTTACACAGATTTTCTCAACTGGCTAATTCCAGCTGTGGGGTGTTTTCCCAAACGCAGGAAGGAATGTCCACATGTGTCAAGGGTATTTACGACCTAGGCTGATGACTCTCCAGGGTCCTGCCCCAGGCTGGAAGAAGCCCACTCACACTCTGGAGTAAATCTCCAGTTGGGGGGCGGGCTGGGGAAGATTCTCAAGAAAGAAAATACCCGCTCTGGACTACAGACTTGTGTGGGTAAGAAAACCTTCCAAAATTCTTTAGAGAATTTCCAGAACTTCTGCATGATTTACATTAAAGATAAGATGTGTTCTTTCAGAAGAATTGGTTTTGTCATATTAAATATTCTACCAACTCAGAGATGCATAAATTAAGTAGCACATAACATTTAGTCTGACAGCTAAAAAAAAAAAGGAAAGGTTTATTAAGTAGAATTCTACTGGGTAGCTCTCCAAGTATGTTAAGCTAAAAATGAAATCACAACAGTATGAGAAAATGGCAACCTGAAAAAAATTTTAAATTGAAATTAGAAGTAATCTAAGGTATTTAGTAGATTTACCACACAGGAATAAACTCAACTGTTTCGGGAGAAACAAAGTATCATTGTATGTGTGTGTATAAAACATACTACACAGATTTCTATCATAATACTAGTAAGATGAACTCACCATATTTGAAAATGATATGCTTCTTTGCAGCATTTTCGATTCTTTAGAAAACATCTTCAAAGTGGAATCTAATTTAATAATGAGAAGTGGACAGATAAGAAAGATTTCCTAACCATTACAGACGCCAAAGAATAGCTGCTCTTCTTGTTCCTGGTGGCCAACAGTACACTTTATACTCCAAAGTATAATCTTACGGAAAACTGAATGTCAACAGAGCTAGATGACCTAAGGTCTCATCCAACATTAAGATTCTATGACCAGTAACCCCATGACAAAAACATCAATTTAAAATTCCAGAGCTGAGCATGGTGGCTCACACCTGTAATCCAGCACTTTGGGAGGCTGAGGTGAGAGGATCACTTGAGGCCAGGAGTTCGAGACCAACCTGGCCAACATGGCAAAACCCCACCTCTACTAAAAATACAAAAATTAGCCAGGCATGGTGGCACATGCCTGTAGTCCCGGCTACTTGGGAGGCCAAGGCAGGAGAATCGCTTGAACCCAGGAGGCAGAGGTTGCGGTGAGCCGAGATCGTGTCACTGCACCCCAACCTAGGTGACAGAGTGAGACTCTGTCTCAAAAAATAAATAAATAAAAATAAAAAATAAAAAAATAAAATTCCAGCACAGACATGGTAGGTATACTGTTGACATTTTGGCATGATTCCAGGCAGAAATGTCACAGCTGGTACATGCAGAAAGCTACAGGAAGGAAAATAGCAATTTTAATAGTAACATTGAAATAGTAATTTTAATACTAAATAAGACAAAAAGATCTTGGCAATATGTTTTCTTAAAAAAAATGCCCAATTATAGTGTGATACCCTTGCATTGAACATTAGTTATAGAAGGGAACCACTGACTTTCTAAATAATAACAAAGTAGAAATTAAAAATCTAAGCATTTAATTTTCTTGTTTTTGAGACAGAGTATCACTCTGTTGCCCAGGCTGGAGTGCATTGGTGTGATCTTGGCTCACTGCAACTTCTGTCTCCTAGATTCAAGCAATTCTTGTGCCTCAGCCTCCCGAGTAGCTGGGATTTTTGGAGTGCGCACCATGCCTGGTTAATTGGTGTATTTTTAGTAGAGACTGGGTTTCACAGTGTTGGCCAGGTTGGTCTCGAACTCCTGGCTTCAAGTGATCCCCCCCGCCCCTCAGTCTCCCAAAATGCTGGGATTACAGGTATGAGCAACTGCGCCCGGCCTCAAAACGACCTCTTAAAACCCAAGACTCACAAATTACAAGACTGTAATGTGCTTCGAACATCCTGTATTTGAGATATGTAACAATCTATTTTCTAACTTACACAGCATGATGTCAGAATGATCTTTAAATAATTTCTTCTGCACAGTATAACTTACTAATTCAACCCAATTTTTGCAACCCCAACACACAGAATTCCTGACAATTTTATAAACATGAGCCTCAATAAGACACTCTTCAGCATTAATTTGAAACCGAAAATGGAAGAATGAACACAGTATCACTTGAACTTTTCCCTGAGCAGTATAATTAGATCTGATAGTCTTCCCAACCTTGCTTTTGATTCTCTTAGGCAATTCTGAGCGTTCACCACAAAATCTATTTAAGATGATTAATTTGGGGCATCCTACGTTATATAAAGGTGTTTTTCTCTTCTTGATGTCTAGTGGTTAGGATTTGGTGCTCTCACTGCAGCAGCCTGGATTCATTTCTCAGTCAGGGAACCAAAAAAATGGAAAAAGAAAATAATAAAAGAAAGAAAAGATGTTTTTCTTGAAATCAAGGGTCCCCTGTACTAGAGGTGAGATCATGTTAAAGACTGCAGTAGAAAACCAAACACCGCATGTTCTCACTCATAGGTGGGAACTGAACAATGACATCACTTGGACTCGGGAAGGGAACATCACACACCGGGGCCTATCATGGGGAGGGGGGAGGGGGAAGGGATTGCATTGGGAGTTATACCTGATATAAATGACGAATTGATGGGTGCTGACGAGTTGATGGGTGCAGCACACCAACATGGCACAAGTATACATATGTAACAAACCTGCACGTTATGCACATGTACCCTAGAACTTAAAGTATAAAAAAAAAAAAAAAAAAAAAAAGACTGCAGTAAAAGCTAAGCTCATAAGTGGCGGGTTGTGTGCATGCCCACATACCTAAACATACTGTATACCAGAAGATATGTAACTTTGCGGTGACCATCAGGATGCATATAAATTAGTAATATGAATTATGAAAATCTAAATATGAGAAGAAACAAACAGAAAAAAACAAAAGCTTTTGACTTTATTTTTAAACTCTAGGCTGGGCGTGGTGGCTCATGCCTGTAATCCCAGCACGTTGGGAGGCCAAGGCAGGCAGATCACTTGAGGTCAGGAGTTCAAGACCAACCTGGCCAGCATGGTAAAACCCCATCTCCACAAATATACAAAAATTAGCCAGGCACGATGGTGGGTGCCTGTGATCCCAGCTACTCGGGAAGCTGAGGGGGGAGAATCGCTTGAACCCAGGAGGCGGAGGTTGCAGTGAGCCAAGATCGCGCCATTGCTCTCCAGCCTGGGTGACGGAGTGAGACTCTGTCTCAAAAAACAAAAACAAAAACCTCTCTCTCCTTTATTGGGAAAATCCACAGAGAAGTGACATAATGCTTAAAAAGCCTCAGAGGTTTGAAGCCACAACGCTCATAAAATTCGTGGTTCACAAGATCATATAAGTATACTGAGCTGAAGGATTTAACAAACCATCCCAGACAAATCCTGCTAAGAACACAGGTTTTGCTTAAAGATAAAGCATTTTGTCTGAGGCTATAATGTTGGCAAACTCCACAGGTAGAAATCCTGGCAAAATACAGATTGCTTCCTTCTATCAGAGAAGTGCCTCAGTGACCCTGGCGTGGCCCAGTTTGGGAACTGCACGTGAACTTCCGTTTGGTCTACTGTGTAGAATCACTTCTGTGCTTTGTGGAAAAATTTTTTTATATACAATCCAAGACAGTATTTGAAAAAGAACAGAATGAAATGCTACTGATCATAAACAATGATAACAGAATCTGAGAGTAGTGATTCTGATTTTTCTGGAAGTGTTTAGTTGGATAGCACCTTGTCTTAATGAATGAAAAATATAATTTCCTATGCTAAAGACTAAAGAACGAGTAGCCTTATTTTAAAAAGTTACAAACTTTGTCAGAACGAGTTGTTTTCTCACGGAAGCAGGAATAAAGATACTACCCTTTCACCTCTGCATCCTCCAGAGTGCCAACACAGTGCTCTCAACATGATACGGTCAAGACATACTTTAATAAATAATATATAATGCAGACTACCAGGGAGAGAACAATGGTGTATATAGTAAGGGATGCTTTCTGCTATATAGCTATAATAAGTCATATCAATGACACACTGCAAGGGTTTTTATAATTTTGATAATGTATAAGCATATTAAATAATATATTAATGTGATTTTGAGCTAAATCAAATATCCTGAAGAAATGTACACTGAATGACAGAACTGAAAACCGTAACAGCAAATCTGCATCTCCGCGTGCTGACAGGCACACGCCGATTTCTGATACAGCACTTGTGACTCACGGCCAACCCCAACACGTGGACAGGGCACCCTCTTATGGCAGGAGGGAAGGACCTGACCCAGCAAGGGTGTGGAAAGGAGGCTGTTTCTGTCCTCTACCCTCAACTCTGGGAAACCTCATCAGCAACAGAAAGATGTTTCATTATTATTTTTGGCAAATTACGATGAAACTCTATGTAATGTACCACAAAGGAACTGCTCTAAGTTTACTTTATGTGGAGGCAGCACATGCAAGCACAGTCCTTGACTGCAAGCTAAATAATAAAGAACTCAGACATTCTAGGATTCTGGTGAAGCCGCCTTTCAGGGAGAAACACTGACCTTGGGATGTTGTGAAGACTGAAGATCCATTGCGAGAGACTGTGATTCCAGTAACTGCTCTGCTCAAAAACAAAGTTTCACAAATTACGACTCATCATGTGTTGGGATACCCTCTTTGTTTCACATCCTTGATTTCATTTTACCAAGTTTCCTTAATTTTTTTCTTCACAGTATACCTGCTGGATCTGTCCCAGCATAAACCTGCCATTACCAAATCACCGCTTGGCAACTTCTCATGTTCTGGCAACACCTGTGGCTAGAAAACATCCCCAGTCTTTGCTTCCCTGTGTTCCACATGCAATGCTTCACATATTCCTGACAATTTCTGGCAATTGGAAAACTCTTCTCCTTCTATTCTCCCTCGTTTGACCATCACCAAAGGGACAAATTTTCTTCATAGTCACTTTGTTTGCTCATTACTGAAGCTAATTTACTCAGTGACTATTCAATGATGAGAAAATTGGTTCCAGCCTGTCCTCTTAAAGGATCATTCAGTCTTCACTATCTTGGATTACAAGGTCCCTTCCTATGTGCCATTTAGAGAAGTTGAGAAAAGACAGCCATTGTCATCATGAATCAGCCAAAACTCCTTATTTCTCTTCGGGAGGCTGGATTGTGACATGAAGCCATCCATCTAATGCAGAGCAGCATGCCCGGCTCCACCTATGACCAATATGCCGGAGGGGCTGTCTACGGTCATGCAGCAAGGTGGGGCCTAGTCTCTGGACCCGGGTTTCCTCTCTGTAGCAGGATGAACAGGCTAGGTCAGTGCTTCTCAAGCCTTTCTACCAGAGAACATGAAGGTCTTAATGACAGAGGGCAGAGAACACACATGTCATCTCCGGGTCCAACAGCAAGCCCAATTTTCTAGAAGTATAATTTTTTTTTTTTTTTTTTTGAGGCGGAGTCTCACTCTGTGGACCGGGATGGAGTACTGTGGCCGGATCTCAGCTCACTGCAAGCTCCGCCTCCCGGGTTCACGCCATTCTCCTGCCTCAGCCTCCCGAGTAGCTGGGACTACAGGCGCCCGCCACCTCGCCCGGCTAGTTTTTGTATTTTTTAGTAGAGACGGGGTTTCACCGTGTTAGCCAGGATGGTCTCGATCTCCTGACCTCGTGATCCGCCCGTCTCGGCCTCCCAAAGTGCTGGGATTACAGGCTTGAGCCACCGCGCCCAGCCTAGAAGTATAATTATTGTTATAATTATTGTTTTTAAAATTCATGTGAACTTTGCAATGTTCTCTCTCTGAGAGAGCTAATTATTTTTAAAAAGAGGCTTTTCATCTACATTATGTGTAAATTCAACACTTTCGGGGTATATATCACACTTCTCCCATCACAGATGCAAGGAGCTGTGTACCCCAATTTGAGAGGCACAAAACTGGCTGCTCTCTGCAGACCACATCTTGTACTGTGAAGTGACAGACTGCAGAAATGACAGCATGGTAGCCACCACAAATCATTCCGTGCTAAACTTTCCCTACTACATCCACCTCAGGTGGAGATCACTATAGACATTTGGGGGAGATTTTTCAAAATCAAGACAACATTGAAAGGGAATTTTCCCTCTGACTCAGCTTAAAACAGTTTAATCCCATGCCAAGACCCTAACTTTCGCCAGGACCATCAGCTGCTGAGAAGAAGCAGAGATATTCTTACTCTTTGTGGATTTTATAGTGCTCGTGTAACTGCAGTTTGGTGATGTTATTCCAGGCCAGTGTTTTGCTTTCTTCGGTCAGGTCTTCAAAAGACTCTTCACCTGGAGAGACTACATTACATTTTCGCTAAGTCAACTAAGTTGCCAACAGACAACAGCATCAGATTCACAATATTTTCTATTAAAATCAAACAACTAAGAAACGAAACACCCTGTCCCAATATGACTGCTTTGAAATGTACCTGTTAGATGGTTCCATGTTAGTCAAGGAAAAAAATTGTATAAAGAACGATAAAAAGTATCCTTGAATAATACTAGAGTCTTTTTATACTTTTATCAATGTTTGCAAAGCTTTCACTTGGCCTCTAACTTATGAATTTGGGGAAATACAAGACTGAGTCATCATTTCCTTGTCAACATTCTTTCAAAAACCTGACAGTTGCCTAAGAATGCTACAGTTTTGTTTTGGTTTGGGGTGGGGAAAGCAGAGATGAAATCAATTACTGCAAGAGCTTCTGGCAGAAGTAATCCTTTTACTTCTGCTTTAAGAAGGACTGAAACAATTACCCTCTTAAAACAATCACATGACAGTGGTTATGGCCTGGTGACTAAGCAGAGCGCAGTTTGAAACAGCATCACAAGATAATCCTGTGATCTTTATTATTTAACCCTCTAGAGTATTCTCTCTTAAAGAAGCTACCCCTAGGTCATGTAACTCCAGGAAGCTATTTCTCCATGCTTGAGAGAATGCTCAGCTATGTACACCTAAAATGTCTGGATGGGCTTGGAACAGACAGGAGGATTGGAGATAAAACGTGATTTTGCTCCCAAGGTTCCACAGTGTCAACCTGCTTCTGGAAGCCTGTAGGTTTGAAGTTGTCTTATGTAAAATCTAAAACCTGGGTAACTGGAGAAAGGTGAGCATTCTTTCCTACCTTTCCAAATATTAGATGTGAGAACTGGGTCAAGTTCACTTTAGTGCCTAGCACATGCCCATTACAGAACAGACACACTGTAAATGTTTGTCAGTGTTAAATAAGTGAAATCCAATGAAGAGACAGCACTTTGAATTCAAGATCTGTATGTGGGTACAGAAGAGCATAATTAGGGCCGGAGAAAGTCTTTTCTGGAAGACAGCAGGGCTGACAGTGACTGGGAAGGCAGACTGGACAGCCAGGACTGTAAGCATGAAAAGGCGAATAGTGAAGGATCAAACACCAGCTTCAAAACCACAGAAGAGAAAGAGAACCACATCAAAACATACATGGCCAAGTTTCACTCATATTCAATTGCCAGAAAATAAAAGCGATTTGATTTCCCTTACAGTCTATAGCTGAAAACAAACAACATCAGCAAAAACAGGTATTTGTATTCAGGAGAACTACAATAAGGCAGGAGAACACAATCATCTCTAAGTAGCACAGCAGTATATGTCTTGTCTCCTCTTCAGAAACATCTTCATCACACAGAAGAGCAACAAAAGGTGCTCACGTTTATTCTCTTTACAAAATTTACCTGGGGAATCTGCCGTAGTTGCATTATAATTGGAGGTCTGGGACAAACTTTTAAACTTTGGGGTGATCCTTCGAGGATGTGGTGTCACAAATAGTTGTTTTGGTGTTTGCCCAAATTCCAAGATTTGCGTAAGCATGGCTACCTTCTCATCAGGATCCTGGATGCTTTGGGACAGAACACAAATAATGTAGTGAACCACTAGGTTCGAGTTCCTTGAAAGCACGCATTTCAAATAGTACTGATCGATAGGAGGGATTAACCCTCAAATAATGACAGCAACTATGTACCAGGGTTGTCTAAACCTCATTACAGACATTCAGAGTATTTTCTGATGCTCAATAACACAACAGTGAAAGCAAGATAGAATTCATTTTAAAATTTCCATACCTCAGCATTCAAACAAATATATTAATAATTTAGATAAAGACATATAACTCAAGTAGAAACTCCTTATTGACATACAAGTACCTGTTCAAGTCTACACCTCCTTCATAGGTCAGAGGATGAAATACTGAAAAAGACATACAAAACACTACTGAAAGATGTGCTATTTCAATGTAATATACACTGTTTAGAACTTAATGCAACAACTTAAAACTCATGTTCAAAGAAGTTGCTATTCACTTTGCAAAACAGACTAATATCCAACTGCAGTAAATACCAACTTGAATATTATCTTCAGATGAACAAAAATCTAGTTGTCAGGTAGGGGACCTGTCATCTCAGTCAGCATTATTTTCTCCTGAGAAGAAGCATGACTTACAGAATTAATAAGACTGAATTTCCACGTAAAAAATTAGGTCTGAATTTCTAGCTACAGCTCCTTGTTATGAACATGGGAGATATGGATTATATGTTAGTTCATTTATTAAAAAAAGAAAACACACACGAGAAACGTGGAAGAAGACAAGCATTGAAACTGAAGAGAAGGTACACTGCTGCTGTTTTCTTTCTGTTGAATTAAAAAAAAAAACTCTGGCAGCTACTTGGGGGGCTGAGGCAGGAGGACTGCTTGAACCCAGGAGCCAGAGGTTGCAGTGAGCCAAGACTGTGCCACTGCACTCCAGCCTGGGTGAGAGAGCAAGACTGTCTCAAAAAAATAAAAAAAGAAAAAAAGGAAAAGAAACTTTGGGTCTTCCATGGGAATTGAGGCCACTGTTCTATCTTACTGTAATAGAGTTTTAATTGAAATTATTGAATGGGATGGAGAGTATTTGCTAAAATTAGAAGACGTTATAAAAAGACCTCTTGGGGCCAGGATAAGGTTGGTGATATTTGGGCAAAAGTCCTCACTCCTCATCAGTTACTCAATATCTAATCCAGGGGCTGGGTGCTCACGCCTGTAATCCCAGCACTTTGGGAAGTCGAGGTGGGCGGATCATCTGAGGTCAGGAGTTCGAGACCAACCTGGCCAACATGGTGAAACCCCATCTCGACTAAAAAAAAAGTACAAAAAAATTAGCTGGGCATGGTGGCACCTGCCTGTAATCCCAGCTACTTGGGAGGCTGAGGCAGAAGAATCGCTTGAACCAGGGAGTCGGAGGTTGCAGTGAGCCAAGACTGTGTCACTGCACTCTAGCCTGGTGACAGAGCAAGACTCCATCTCAAAAAGAAAACAAACAAACAAAAACATCTGATCCAGGGTCGTGGAGCCAGTGGATACTGTGCTCTAACAGAACATGCTTCCACTGAAGAAATAAGACTAATTGTTTTGGCCTCATTTTTTTTTTTTTTTTTTTTTTTTTTTTGGTATTGTTTGCTTGCATTTTCCAATGAAAATGAATAATGCTAAATATTCACCCAATGCTAAATAAAATGTCAATGAATATTACATACCATTATGGGCCCCAACTGCACCACTCCCTTTTTGTTTGTAGCCAAATATTAGATCAATCCACTCGTGAAGGTGTTCAGACACATAATTGCTTTCCAATGCATCTTTGCTCTTCTGGAGAAAGTCCTCGGGACCTATCAGATTAGACTCAATCGAAAAATCATGGAGTCTTCATTTTTTTCCCTCCCATTTCTCTTGTCTATCTATATGTATATAAAGTTTCTAGGACAGGCAAGAGGTCCATATATCTTAATGCAGTTTTTTTTTCTATCATATGAAATGTAAGTTTTTTGGGGAAAAAAGTGGCAAGAATCATTTTCACATTAAGGTCTCTCAAATACATATTAATGTTTTTACATCATAGACTCATAGAATGCTTCTGATATGGAATAGGACTCATATCTCCTCATTTAGATAGAGAATTACATTGTGATTTTTAAAAATCTAAGCAATAAAATAATACTAAAATTGCACTACCTGGTAAAGAGTATCTATAATACAACACCTCCAAGGGGGGACTCACTGGAGGCCCAAGGGGGAAGCTCCACATCGTCAACCATCTGTCCTCCTTGTCTCTTTCCCAAATCCAACTTCAGGCTATTAACTAGAAAGCTCACATCATCACCATAGAATTCGGGAATTAACTAAAAGGTTTGGGGGAAAAAAAAAAGAACAAACATGTTGTAAAGCCGCTAGAAACCAACCCCAAGTCCAGTTACTCATCAGCTTTATTAACTGCTTACCTCTTTAAAATCCGTTGCACCATCCAGACAGTTTTTCCAAGTTTCTGCAATACTACATATAAAAAAAAAAAAATTCACCTATTTTCAGCTATGGAAATAGCAATAGCAGTATTTCCTATGCCCTTGGGGGTTGTTCTACACTTTACCTGTATTAACTTCTGTTTGTCAATCACGCATAGTTCTAACCATCCCTCTGAGTGTCCCACTTTAACAGAAGGGAACACTGGGGCCCAGAGAGTTTTATGTAACTTCTCTAGGGTCACACGGCAGGAGTGGGCATGGAGTCCGAGTCCACACCGTTAGCTACCATATACACATTGCCTCATCCAAGGGCCAAATGGAGGAGGGTGCCTACACACTGAAAGATTAGCACCACTGGTCGGGCGCAGTGGCTCACGCCTGTTATCTCAGTACTTTGGGAGGCCAAGGTGGGTGGATCATGAGGTCAGGAAATCAAGACCATCCTGGCCAACATGGTGAAACCTCATCTCTACTAAAAATACAAAAATTATCTGGGCATGGTGGCGTGCGCCTATAGTCCCAGCTACTCAGGAGACTGAAGCAGGAGAATCGCTTGAAACCGGGAGGCAGAGGTTGCAGTGAGCCAAGATCAAGCCACTGCACTCCAGCCTGGGCAACAGAGCGAGACTCTGTCTCAAAAAAAAAAAAAAAAAGAGAAAAAAAAAAGATTTGCCTCACTATGAATGGCTCATTGCAAAGGGAATTATTATTAAATATGTATAGAGTTCAAAAAAGATGAAAAGGACATACCAAAAAATTAACAACAATTATTATCTCAGCGCGGTGGGATACCAAGTAAACTTATTTCCTTCTTTGTATTTTCTGATTTTTTTGGTAAGAAAATATTACTTTTATAATTTAAAAGGTAAAGCCATTTAAATACACACAGGGAGCTATATTCAATTCACAGCAAAATTATCAAGAATAATAAAGTGTGGGAAACAATCTAAATGCCCAACAATGGAGAAAAGAAGTTGAAATAAAACATGGCATGTGTTAGAATGTGATACAATAATTTTAAAAAAGAATCACGGCTGGGCGCAGTGGCTCACGCCTGTAATCCCAACACTTTGGGAGGCCGAGGCAGGCGGATCACGAGGTCAGGAGATCGAAACCATCCTGGCTAACATGGTGAAACCCCATCTCTACTAAAAAATACAAAAAATTAGCCGGGCGCGGTGGCGGGCGCCTGTAGTCCCAGCTGCTCGGGAGACTGAGGCAGGAGAATGGCGTAAACCCGGGAGGCGGAGCTTGCAGTAAGCCAAGATCACGCCACTGCACTCCAGTCTGGGCCACAGAGCCAGACTCCATCTCAAAAAAAAAAAAAAAAAAAAGAATCACTGTTTTGAAGAATATCTAATAATATGGGAAAAACTTTAAGATTTAATATTAGGTTACAAAAGGCAGGACAAAAAGCTGCACTTAAAATATGTTCTCACATTTACACACACATATTCATGTCTAGAAAAAGCCTGAGAGGAATAGATAGAACAATTATTGATTTTTTACATTTCTTTAAATTTTTTATCTAGTGCTTTGAAACAAGTATGTTGTATATATACAATCAGGAAGTGTTAAAAATGATAAGCAAGTCATTTGTATCAAACCTGTTGAACATTCTATCTGCATTATCAAATCTTCCATTCTGTAGGCACAGCATATACTCTGGTGCTAGAGGGGTAAAAAACAGACATAAGTCAGATCACAGAATCATCAAAGAATACAGTAAAATAACATTTAATTGGGGGTAATGATAAAGAATCTTACCAATCCTAACAAGATAAAAAAGTACATAACCCGGGGAAGAGTAGTGACTCCCATACATGAACTTTGGTTCAGGCATTTCCTGGTAGCGTGTCTAGAATACAGAAAAAAAAAAAAAACAAATTGTGCTAAGTGTTGGCTATCAAATAATAACTGACAAGTAGTAAAAGCCTAAAAGAAATCATAACATAGATATACCATATTCCTCAATTTCTCTGTTAGATAAGAAAAGGAGAAGATAAGAGGGAAAGAGAATCTTTGGCTAAACAGCATTCCTGAGACAAGTATTTTGGTTTCCCTGGCTTAATGGTAACAAAATGTTGGCAGTAGATTAAATAGAACTGATTTTATGTCTCTTTTATGCAATTTACCACAGAATGCCTTCATGAAAATAGTTCAGTGAACCTGTAAACAGGTAGCCCTCCTCCTTCCTAAACTGTAGACAAGAAATGCAAATGGTGAGCAGTTAATTCATGGTTAGGAGAAAAGTAAGAAAACACTACGTAGAGTCACTGGTGTAATTCCCCTAAACCTTGGAGAAACGAATTTCCTTCCTTAAATAAAAACACAGGCCATGGCTTCTCATCTTGCTTAGAAATGAAGAATCTCTAAGTCCACATACCAGTAGTCTCTCCAGCCGTTCCTTATTTAGGGCCCCCACTGGCTTACTAAGATCCCGGAAGGTTCCTGGATTTGACAAATCTATAAACATAAATCAATAAATAACTTCAGCTTATACTTAGTACCATTAAACTCCTGAATTAATTCAAATATACACATTTACTTCCACAAAAGTTTTTTTAAAAATTGAGAGCGATCCATGAGAGTTATATTTTTTTTAGTTATTTATATAGATGTAAAGAAAAGGTTAGCAATTTTGAGTTTTAAGTTAGCCACAACCACTTAAGAGCAACAGCTCTACTTTGACAATGCCCTGAACATTAATTTTTTTAAAAAGTTTCTGATTAAGGAACATATATATATTCCAAGTAAAACAACAACAACAAAAAACAAATTTTAAAAGCCATTATTCTTCTATCAAGATTTACTTTCTACATTAGAATTCTAGTGAATATTATTATTCTGCAATATTAGCCTATTTGAGAACTAGTAAGCTAAATATTTTCAGAGAAATACATTCTCATATTTCTAGAAAATCTATTATTTCTTTCAAATACAAAGGTTCAAGATAATGTGTCAAAAGGAACTAACTGTTCACCATATATAATTTTTAAATATTACAAAATAAAGTTACAATACAATTACATTTTTCTTAAAATAATCTGAGGTAGCAAGAGAAGAGTAGATATGCTCCAAAGGTAAAATGGTTATATCTCTGTAATATAATTATGGATGATTTTTATTTTCTTCTTTGATTATTTCAGGACTTTCCAAGTGTTCTATAATAAATAACCACAGTTTTTAATGTGATTTAAAAAAATAATATGATAAGGTGAGTAGCAATTTTCAAAGTGAGAAGCAAATATTTCAAAACATGGTACTTATAGGTAATAATGATAACCCTGGATTAAAATTACGCCTGTTTTTTTCTCTGTGTGTCCTTCAAGAAGTATGGTGGAAAAAACATACATGAAACACTTATGTAACACTCATATAGTACCTTGGAATGGAAATTGGCAGTCCTTAGCAATACAACTGAAATGTGTTGTAATTTGTTCACATGTCACATCACGATTATAAAATAGAATTTATTCTCTCCTTTAAAAACAATACAGATGACCACTTCCCCACTCAACTTGGTCAGAATTCCATGTGTAGCAGTTACCTAGTTCTGAGCTGGAATAATCATGTATTATCCATGGAAACACAGGGTACTGGGAGAGGTCGTTGCAGCTGCGGTCGGCCAGGTTGTTGAGGTGAAGGAGGTACTGATAGTTGGAAAGGTGTCCACGCTGCCACTGCAGCATGTAGCTCTCAGCAGTGTGCTCTGCCACATGGTGCTCTGGGGGAAGAGGACCCACGAGGTCTGCCACTTAACTTCGCAAACTTAGTATGCAAAGGCTAGGGGCTTAACGTGTAGACCTTTCCTGTGCATTCTTGAAAAATACATTGTAAGAAAAAGAAAAGTAGGCTGCTGACTTGTTTTCATAAAGTATTTGTTCAGCTATGTATAAATAGTTCCAAGATCAAGGAGGGGAAATTATTAAATACACTGAGCTATTACCCTACCCTCCACAATATGATATAACCTAAACAAATACAAAAGTGTAGAGCAAATATATAAATTTACATGTTAATAGGTAATATTTATACAGCAACGAAGAATCCTCCAAATGTGCGATATCTCCATGCATTTAAAAACCCATGGTCATCTGGGAGCTTATTTCTTTTATTATTTACGAAATTAAAGCAATCTTTTAGTTTTCTTTTAGGCCTGGAAGAGATGTACTACTGTTAATTTGTCAATGACTATATATTATTTATGCATGTGAAGACTAAGGAAAAGAAAAGAAATTGTTAGAGAAGAAAACAGGCATTTGGCAGGAGGACCAATTCTCAAACTAAAAGAACCAGATCTGCCCCCCGAAATACCTCAGGAAAAATGAGATCTTAGGTAAATGCAGCAATGAGAATTTCCCTTTTAGAGTGTAAAATGAATTAACTGTCCTACAAGTGGATTTTCCATTTTGTTCAGAAAATTCTTCTTTCAAGCTTTCCTGATGCATTAAGCATCTTAACTCTTAATATTTATTCTCATTTACTTTTACCAAGTCTCTTCTCTAATCAGCTACTAGGAAAGGCTTCAAAAATCAAAACACACTTCCCCCTCATTTTCTACTTTTAAAACCCCTCAGCAAAAGTATGAACAATCTTAGGAATAAACTCAGTGAGAACTGACAGCTTCTTAGAAGATGGGTATTTTAGATCATGGCAAAGTTTTTGGCTTAAGATTTTAGGACTCACCATGAAAGTTGAGCTTTTTATTGTAATCTGGTTATAGTTAAAAAAACAAAAACAAAATTTAAAAACAGATCACAAGGCCGGGCATGGTGGCTCAAGCCTGTAATCCCAGCACTTTGGGAGGCCGAGACGGGCGGATCACGAGGTCAGGAGATCGAGACCATCCTGGCTAACACGGTGAAACCCCGTCTCTACTAAAAAAAAAAAATACAAAAACTAGACGGGCGAGGTGGCGGGCGCCTGTAGTCCCAGCTACTCGGGAGGCTGAGGCAGGAGAATGGCGTAAACCCGGGAGGCAGAGCTTGCAGTGAGCTGAGATCCGGCCACTGCACTCCAGTCCAGGCGACAGAGCGAGACTCCACCTCAAAAAAAAAAAAAAAAAAAAAAAAAAAACAGATCACGAGACAGAAGATTAAAGTAAACTTGTATCAAAGCTATACTTATACATAAAGTTACCTTGAATAACTTAATGTATGAACAAAATACTAGCTATATATAAATCTACTTTAAAATAAAATATGTTCCCGACTGAAAGTCAACTATTCCTCCTTGAAGGAAAATCTCATTTCTAAGGGAAGATGTACTTTACTACAAACTTCATAAATGGTTTTGTGGTATACTAAAATAACAAACATATTAAGATGATATTAATAAAATCCCATTATCCTTTTTTTTTTGACAGGGTCTCACTGTCATCCAGGCTGAATTACAGTGGTGTGATCACTGTTCACTGCAGTCTTGACCTCCCAGGCTCAAGGAATCCTCCCACTTTCAGCCTCTCGAGTAGCTGGGACTACAGGCACGTGCCACCAGGCCCAGCTAATTTTTAATTTTTTTTGTAGAGATGTGGTCAAGCCATGTTGCCCAGGCTGGTCTCGAACTCCTGGGCTCAAGAGATTCTCCCTCCTCGGCCTCCCAAAGTGCTGGGATTACAGTCATGAGCCACCATGCCTAGCCCCAAAATCCATTTTTAAAGATAATTCCATTCCAGTTATCTAGCAACTTTGTAAATTAGAATAATTTAATTTAGCCTTGCAACGTAATAAAAAAACTTTGGGCTTGAACATCATAATGTAAATATTTTCTCTGGCAAAGGTGGGAAAAATCACATTTTCCATGAAAAACTGAGGAAATACCATTAATTAAAAGCAAATTCCACTCCAAAGTCAGCATATTAAGCAGAGAAGGTTCACATGTTCCTTTTGCAGTCTTTCAGCTTTGTGGTTCTGACCACAATCAATGATCACAAACATATGAATAACTCACTGCCTCGCAGTACAAAACTGAGTCTTGGTTCTCGTAAACTAATATAAGACCTGATTGAATATAAAAATATTTCAGTGGATTCTTCAAAATCCATTCAATTTGGAGGACGTTAGAATATAAGAGTATTTAAATATATTTATCTAGAGTTTTTAAAACATACATTCAGAATGAACTATTACCAAAGTGAATTTATATTTCCCAGAATTTTAAAAACATTACTTTGGCAATTATAGTTACTGATGAGAAGAAATTAGAACCACAAACAGACGATTCTAGAAATAGCATTCTTCTTCTCTTATTTCCTATCCCAGATCCTTAGGAGTTGAACTACCTTCATATGAACAGAAACCCTGTCTCTACTAAAAATACAAAAAAAATTAGCCAGGCGTGGGGGCAGGCACCTGTAGTCCCAGCTACTCGGGAGGCTGAGGCACAAGATCACTTGAACCCAGGAGACAGAGGTTGCAGTGAGCCAAGATCGTGCCACTGCACCCCAGCCTGGGTGACAGAGCGAGACTCAGTCTCAAAAAAAAAAAAAGAGAGAAACAATGAAGGGTGAGTGCCAAACCTAGGTATGTGGCAATGTAAAAATAGAGATCATCTCTATCTTGAGGTTCATAGAACTTTAGGTAGATGTCGGAACACAGATCGTCTTCTGTGCAAAATACTTCCAAGCCCTATAAATTCAAAAAGAAAAGAATAAAATAAATAGCATTGTATTCCTCTTGCAATCCCAATATAAGCATATAATTACAAAAACTTTCAGTTAAACATTTGTGTTTATTTTTATATCTTACATTCCTATTTTCAATCTATAAATTTAACTCAGTGACATATATACACATATATGGTTGTGTGTGTATATATATATATATATCTTGTGTTTATAAATGTTCTGAGAACAAGATAGTATCTCAGCTAAACTTTGTACATCACCTTGGGTGTTGAATATTTTCATTAAGAATAGCTTTTGTGAACTTATTATTTTGAAATTAAAAAATCGCTGATCCATGTCTTCACATCTCTTCTTCAAACATAAATGTTTAGCTTTCTTTCATAAGTTAAATAACATATATATTTTTTGAGACCAGGTCCTGCTCTGTTGCCCAGGCTGGAGTGCAATGGTGTGATCATGGCTCATTGCAGCCTCAAACTCCCTGGCTCAACTGATCCTCCCACCTCAGCCTCTTGAGTAGCTAGGCTACAGGTGCACCATGCCCAGCTAAGAAATTAAAATTATGCATACCTAACAAATTGATAATTGAATAACCCATTCAATTAATACATTATTATTATCTTATAAAAACCTATGAGCTTTGTGACAATAGTATTGGTAAGGCTGAGCTAGCAAAGGAACAGACAAAGCCAGGATGAAAGCCCAGAGCTGCCCTTGGTTCAAATACAGGCTTTCATCATATACTAGCTGGGAGCTTAGGAAGTTAACCCCTGGAGTCACAATTTCTTTATCTGTAAAATACCATACTATCTACTTCATAAGACTTACAATGGCAAATAAATGAAACATTATACATAAATTGCCTAGTACATAGAAAGCACTTAATCAATGTTAATTTCTTCTCTTTTTCTGACTGCAGCTCTATACCCAAAGGAGGAGATTTTTAATAGTATCTGTTTCCCTGATCCACTATTAGTGCTGGAAATGGAGGAATGGCCTTTTAAGTAAAACAGGCAGCAAAACAGTAGAATTTCACAAATTAAAAGCACAAAAATAAGAGTTAAAATTTCACAATGCTTTTGTAATGTCACCAAGTTACTGGTTAATCTTCAAAGGAGAAAAAATGAATTTCTATTGGTGTCAAATTAAAATACCTTGGAATCATACCTTCTGTAGGGATTGGTTACTAAAGTAAGACATGTGTCAGAAATACCTAAGTATAGAAATACACTTATTCAGGGAATGGTGGAAAGAACTGCCTATATGATTTAAATGGTTATTTTGTCCATTTCTCTCTCTCAGCAAACCCAAAGGCTGAATTAATGTAAGTTAACTGAATATACTAGTTCCACTAAAGAAGTAATTTTGTAATATCTTCCAAATTTTGCTTTGAGACCTAGCTGCTATGAATGCTGGAGGCAAGTACAGCACAGGACTGGTTTTACACAGACCATTCTAGCCTGAGCCCAGAAACTGAGAATGCTGGAGTGAGAAACTCAAGGGCACTCTAGCCCTCTTGCTCTTGGAGCCAAAAATATTTCATAATAGAACCTCTTCTCTCCATGAAGGACTTATTCCTTTATAAATTTCTAGCTTCTCCAGAAGAAAGAACAGCAAAATCAGAGTCTAATTTCTTACAAGGCAATGTACTTGTACTTTCAGACATCCCATAGGTGTTTACTGTCAATAAACTGCTTGCTAAACTGAAGATGTGGCAATCATCCCCCAGCACAGCCTCCCAAGGACTCACCAGAGGCATGAGGCCGTGCCTCCTTTTGTAGATGCGCCGGACATCTTGGAGTGTTATTTGGACCACAGGTTTCTTTAAAAGTAGAAAGACAATCTCAAACATTATTGTTCTGACACAATTAGAAGTTGTTCCGTAGTATCAGAAAGGGGGAAGAAATCAACAAATCTCGCCTTCCTAACGAACCACTGGAAAAGGAAATCTTGGAACAAGGTGATATCTGATTTCCCATTCTGCTCTGTCATCTTTCACTAGCTTTATGACCTTGGGCAAGTCTTCCTCCCTGCCATGTGGCACCCGCCAAATGATAATGCAATCATCTATCTTTCAGGGATCTTTCAGGTTAGTTTGGGTGGGGTGATATCTTTCAGGTTAGATTGTGGGATGATAAGAAATATAAAGAACTGGCATAAAGAACCTCTCAGGAATCTTGCTATCTTTTTTTGACAAACAGTTTGCTTAGCACTGACACACATCTTTTTTAAAGAATCCTGTCTTTTATCTCACTAAAAATTACAGTGTATTACGGCTCACAAACCAAAGTATAAAGCAAGGCCTCTAAATTTTTTCTTTGTTAATGAAGAAGAAAATTGTGGGAAACTGCCCTGGAGGCCCAGAGTCAAGTCTTGTAAACGACTGGTCAAGGATCCTGGCCAGTATCGGGAAGGGGTAAAGGCCCATATCATGGATTGTGAAGCTACGGCACACAGACATTTTTTTTCTCAAAATTTCTGACCCAAGCAATAGTAGCAGCCAAGCCAATTTATTGCACTCCCTGAGAATGCTGTGCCAGCAGCACGCAGTGTCTACTGGAGAACTAGGAAAGTGAGCCCCACCACCTAGTGGACAGAATCGCTATAGCATAATCTTTCACTCAGGAGAGTTTGAGATGTTTTAGTGCCCTGTAATGACCAGCCCGGACAACCTCCAAGGTGGAACTTTCACTGGCAGAAAACACTCCTGATTCTTGGGCCCTGCCAAATGGCCCCACAGCACTACCAGGGTGTGTTAGGATTTCTGTTCTTTTAATGGATCATGCTAAAAAGTGGCCAGATCTAGATAAGCAACAAATCTTTACAAGTTTCAGCATGGAAATCTAAGTTCATCTTTACTTTCTGGCCTTGTAAGTCTGGTGTCATTGTGAAAGAGAAGATTGTTTCCAACACCCTAGCAGGAGCCCACAACTGTCAGACGGCAGGATCTCCACACACACCTCTGCACTAGCTAGGAGGACCTGCTCATAGTGCTCCTTCAGGAAAAATTCAGATCTACTGAGGTTGTTTATCATTAAGTAGAAGCAAGAAATACCAACATCTGTGTTCATATAAGCAAATATATTTCAAAACCCATTTCTTATTAATCATAGCACATTTCACTGGTCTCTCAGAAATGCCTCCTTGAAGAAAGATCTAAATCTCTAGCGACCCTTTACTAAAATCGGGAGGAGCAGGGTTTCTTTTCACCACCCTGAGAGCAAGTGCCCCTGACATGACTGAAAACAGAATAAAGGAACTCAAACTTCGGAGACTCCACACCACGATTACACACAGTGTTTGTAAAATACACAGATGCTACCTGTGAAGGGGGTGGGCGGGGACATGACTTTTGATCCTCATCAAAAAGTGAGGTCACAGGCATTGTGAGGCCATGGTCTGGAAACAGCTTAAATATAGGCAGCTCCCCACCTGACCCTGCAGTACACGCACCGGGTAGCCGTTGAGAGGCTGAAAATAGAGGTTTGTGTCCGTGATGCACACGTGTCCAGGATTAGTCACCAGAGGCGTCACCATTTCTGCTTTGCATTCCATGTGCAGCTTTTCAGAAATGTTTTGGAACCTGAAAATATGTTTTTCAGCAAAAGCAAGAAAAATCAGAAATTGATCTACTTTCTAGGTGTATCTAAGGGAGCTACAGTGTGACTTTGTATGACATTTGTCTAAACACTACATTTAATACAAGAAAAATGGTAATATAAATTGATTGCTTAGATAAAACTGACACTTTAGAAATGGCATGACAAAAACTTGTTTTTCAAAAAGATAGGTGAGAGTATGTACCACAGAAGCCATGACAGACAAATAAATACCAAATAACCCTTAACTAAACTCATTCCCCGCAAAATAAACAGGTCTTAAAACTATTCTTACATTTAAATTATTTCCTATTTTTCTGTCATCATTTTTATTGTCCTATAAACCATTTTGACACAAGTGGCATTTATTTCACACTATAATTTATAAGGTTGTGACTACATAATTGTAATTACTTGAATTATAATACATTCGAGTAATTGTATATTCCTTTGTATATTCTTGAGTATATCCCTTTGTGGATTTACTGCAGAAAAGCAATGAAAAATGATTTCTCCACTACCCACTCCTAAAATATTTAATCAAGAAAGTCCCTTCTCATTCTACTTTACTGATTTAAGAAAAAATAAAGAGAAAACAATCAAATCATCAACATTTTAAGGCAATTACTGAAATAACTGGGTTAAAAAGAAATCTCTTTATAAGTGACAGGACAAAAAGATACAGGGGAAGACCTTCACTTCAAGTTAGGATGGGGAAACTATAAGAGACTGTTGAAGCTTTCACCCTAACAACCAAAATGAGCTGGATATACTGAAAAATCTTCATAGCTTTTGAAAACCCACTGGGATGTTGAGGATGCAAAGAAACCTAAACGAACATGATTGCAAAAAGGAAAGAAGAGACCACCAGGTGAGTGGCAGGAGGAGGAGCAACCTATGATAGAAGTGACTAAGGGCTGCAGAATGAAGAGAGATCTTCAGGGAAAAGGAAAGCCAGAGTTGAGACTGGAGAGCGAAGAAAGCTCCCCACAGATCCAAAAATGCTGTCGACTTTGGTGCAAAACAAGGGAAATCTCCCACAGTCCAGAAACCTGATGGCTCAGCTGTAAAGCACAAATATATCTCTAGAATCCTTCAAGTGCTGAGATCCCAAGTCCTGTGGAAGAGAAGGTCTTTATCACTCCCTCAGTGGAGTGGTAGGCAGTGTTGTCTTAAATTTAACCACAGGTGCAACAAAGTCTTAATGCAGCTCAGTGACAGATTTGATTGACAGAGCCTCCCTGCACAAGTAGCCTGACAGAATAAGAGGTGGCATGACCACTTCTGGAAGTAAATATTATTTGGTTCAGTCTCAACATTTCCTTTTTAACAGAATTCAATAAAAAAATTACAATATAATAAAATTATAATACATAACAAAGAAGCAAGAAAATATGACTCATGCGCATGAGAGAAAAGACTCTATAGAAGTGTGCCAGACATTGGATCAATCAGAGGAAGACTTTAAGATAACTATAGTAAATATGATAAAGAGTCAAGAACAGTCCAGGCATGTTGGCTCACACCTGTGATCCCAGCACTTTGAGAGGCCAAAGCAAGAGGATCACTTAAGCCTAAGAGTTTGAGACCAGCTGGGTAACATACTGAGATACCATCTCTACAAAAAATAAAAAATTAGCCAGGCATGGTGGCATGTGCCTGTGGTCTCAGTTACTCAGGAGGCTGAGGATCCCTTGAGCCCAGAAGGATGAGGGTGCACTCAGCCATGATTATGCCACTGCACTCCAGCCTGGGTGATAGAGTGAGACCCCGTCTCAAAAAAAAGAGAAAAGGGTCAATAAGAACAAAAGACGGACAACACATGTGAAAAGACAGAGAGTTTCAGCAGAGAAATAGAAACTATGAAAAAGAAGCAAATGGAAATACAAGAATAAATATAATGATATCACAAAGAATTAATTAAACAATCTTAACAACAGACTGGATGTAGTGGAGGGAAGGTCCAGTAAGGCTGAAAACAGGTCAATAAAAAGTGTCCTAACTAAAACAAAAGCAAAGGAGAAAAAAGAATGAAAAAAATATATAGGAGCATGAATCTGAGACCTGAAGGAATATATCAAACATACTAACTTAAATATAACTGATTATAGAATAAAAGACAGAAAATAGGACAGAGGAAATGGAGAAGAGAATGGCTGAGAACTGATGAAAGACATCAGTTCATAGATGCACGTTACTCTGAAACTCTATGTGACATAATAAAAAAAGATATCATTTGGTCTCTGCTCCCAATTCATGGCACAGAGCTCCTGAAACTTCTGTAATTTCCCGAGTGACAGAGGTGTTAGGTCCATCTTTTGTTCTAATATTTGGTCTTTGGTCCTGATTCCTGACATAGACCTCCTAAGCCCTTGGAATTTCCTGAGTTATAGAAGCGTCTTTTGCTCTAATGAGGCAACTGTGTATGGAATCCTGGATGGGTGCTGGCCACCACAAAGACCAAGCCCTGATGAAAGGCTTAGAGCTTTTGGCCACACTCCCCCTTTTCAGGGTAAGGGAGAGAGGCTGGAGACTGAGTTAATATTTGACTATGCCTATGTGATGAAGCTTCCATAAATGCCCCTAAACTATGAGGCTGGGAGAACTTCTGGGTTGCTGAAGACATCTGTGTGCCAGGAGGGTGATGTACCCTCACTCCACAGGCACAGAAGCTCCTGCACTCATGACCCTTCCTTCCAGATACCACCCTATGCATCATCCGGCTGTTCATCTGTACCCTTTATCATGTCCTTTATTATCATAATAAACTAGTAAACATAAGTAAGTATTTCTGAGTTCTGTGAGCCATTCTAGTGATCAACCTACAGAATGTGTTGTGGGAATCTCTGATTTACAGCTGGTTGGTCAGAACACAAGTGACAACTTGGATTTGTGATTGGCATTGGAGGTGAGTGGGGGCAGCCTTGTTGCGCTGAGCTCTTAACCCCCGGGGTCTGTGCTAACTCCAGGCAGACAATGTCTGAATTGAATTGTAGAATACCCAGCTGGTGTCAGAGAACTGCTTGGTATAGGAAAAAGCCAGACAGCTGATCACTGAAGTGTCCTGTGTTGACAGCAATAGTAGGCATTTCCCCATCATACACTCTGAAACCCTCAAGCAGGATGAGCACAAGAAAACCACATCTTACACAGGGAACAACAATTCAAATCATGGGGCTCCTCACCGGAAACAATGGAATGACAGTCTTTAAAGTGGTAAGAAACCTGCCAACCTAGAATTCTATATCCAAAAACACCCTTCAAAAATGAAGGTAAAATAAATATCTTCTTCTTAGGCAAAGCTGAGAGAATTCATCTCGAATGGATCAGCTTGTAATGAATGCCACAAAAAGTGTTTTAGACTAAGGAAAAATGATACCAGATGAAATACCAGATTTGCAGAAAGGAAAGAAGACTAGAAATTATAAACATCTAAATATCTAAGTATTAAAAATATTTTTAAATATTTTTAATTTCTATGCAAACACATATGTATGTATCTAAATTCTTTTAAAAACTACTGATTTTTAAAGCACAAATAAGAATATTGTATTGTGGGTTTTATGGAATATGTATAAATTAGCTACAAGATAAGATCATAACAGGCAGGAGAGGCTAAATGGAAATACATTGGAGTAAGGTTCTTGTATTGGTGTAAAGTAGCATGAAATAATATTATCTGAAGGTACACTCTGGCACAAGGTACATATTGTAATCTCTAGAATGACCACTAAAAATAACACAAAGTGCTACAGCTAAAAAGTCAATCGAGTAGATAAAATGGAGTACTGAAAAATACTAGATTTACTGAAAAGAAGAGAAAAAACAAGACACCAAGAAAAAAATACAGAAACAACGTGTGCCACATAATGATGTTTTGGTCAATGACACTACATATACTAGTGGTCTCATAAAATTATAATACCATATTTTTACTCTACTTTTTCTATGTTTAGATACATAAATACTTACTATTATAATTGCCTACAGCATTTAGTACAAGTTGAGTATTCCTTACTCAAAACACTCGGGAGCAGAAGTGTTTTGGATTTTGGATTTTGGATTTCTGAATGTTTGTATCATATCGGTGTGCCTCCCTAATCACAAAATCTGAAATCTGAACTGCTCCAGTGAGCACTTCCTTTGACCATCATGTTGGCACTCAAAAAGTTTTGAGTGCATTTCGGACTTTTGGAGCATTTTGGACTTTAAATGTTTGAATTAGGGATACTCAAGTGGTACAGCAAAATGCTGTGCAGGTTTATAACCTAGGAGCAATAGGCTATACTGCATAGTCTAAGTGTGCAGTAAGTTGAACCGTTCAGGTTTGTATAAGTGCACCCTATGATGTTCTCACAATGACCATTGCCTAACAACACATTTCTCACAACATATGAGGTGGGAAATTAAATAAAAATAAAATTAAAAAGAAAGAGAAATAAGTTTTCCTGTGTTAGGCTGACTTGTCCCAGAGGCAGCAACAGGCACAGCCCAGACCCAGGAAAAGTCTAGATAATATTATCTAATGTGCTCTGAAGACTCTCCCAACACTCCTTTAACATAGGGATAAGAAAAACAAATTTTCCTTTGTTTAATGGAATGAGTTTATAGATTCCTGTTCTCTGTAACTAGTGACTTCAAGTATTGTTTTATCTAAGCAGTAGTGTGAAGGTCATAAGTCTCTAAGCAGGCCTGAGTTACGGCCACCTGGGGGCCATAGTAAAGGTTATAGGATAAGCCCATGCCTAGGCAAACCTAGATAATGGACATCTGGGTCGCATAGCAATGGTTATGTGCAATCTTCAGTTATGAACCTGTTACAATTTGATTAACTGTCTTTGTCCTGCCTCTGTATCCCTGCTTTCACACCACTGTAAGCTTGCTTCAAGCTGGCCCACCCCTTTTTGTGAAGTGTGTATAAAACTTTGTTCCAGGCCCAGTCATTTGGACGTTGAGTTAGCTGGGCCTAAGTGCACTCAATAAAAGATTCTCCTGTTTTAACCCGAAGTATCTCTCTCGTCCTCCTGAATCCCACAACACATATCCCTGTCATTAAGTGATGCATGACTATACTAAGATACTAGGCTTAAAACCAGCTAGTCTATAATTATATAATTATAAATTATCTAAACATTCCCATTGAAAAGCAGAGATTGTCAGAATGCATAAAAACCAAGACTCAACTATATATTTAAATTACATATATTTTTAAAACAGAATAAAGGCACAAGTTAGTAGTAAAAGGACAGAAAAAGATGTATCATGCAATCACAACACATAAGAAAACTGATGTGGTTACTTTAAAGGAAGACAAAGCAGACTTCAAGAAAAACACTATTACAAATAAAGAGGGACATTTCATAATAATGAAAGGATCAATTCATTAAGAAGACATTATGCATCTTAATGTATATGAATATAATAACAGAGCTTTACAACACAAAGTGCATAAATTGACAGAAATAAGAAAAGAAATAAATCACCACTCACAATCTTAACATCCTCTCTCAGTGACTGATAGCACAAGTCAACAAAACAAAGTAATGAAATATATTTGATCCAAATGACCATCAACCAATTGGACCCATAAGGCATTTATGGAATACTATTTTCAACAACTGCAGAGCTCACATTCCTTTCAACGGCATGTGAAATGTTCACCAAGATAGGCCATGTGCTGGGCCATAAAACAAACCTGAACAAATATCAAAAGACTGAACACAGACATATTCTCTGATCAGATATTAAATTGTAAATCAGCACCTACAAATATCTACTAAAAATTCCCAAATATGTGGAAGTTAAACATACTTCTAAATTACCTATGGGCCAAAGGAGAAATGATGAAGAAAATTACAAAATATTTTTACATTAATGATAAAAATATATATATATCAAAATCTGCAGAATGTTGCTAAAGCAGTGCTTAAAGAGAAAATTGTAAGTTTAAGTGCTTCTATTACAAAGGAAGGAATAAAATTGTTGATCTAGGCTTTGTTCTTAGAAAGCCAGAAGAAGAAGCTTAAACCCAAAGCAAGCTGAAGGAAGAAAATCATAAAAGTGGACACCAACTATAAGCAAAGTGAAAAAGCAGAAAAATATCAACAAAGTCAAAATGTGGTCATTTGAAAGGTTAATAAAATTGGTAAGCCCTGGCAATACTGACTTTTTTAAACAGAGAAAACACAAAGTATCAGCATAATGAATGAAAGAAGGGTCCATACTACAGATGCTGCTGGCATTAAAAGGACATAAGGAACTTCGTACCAATATGTCTGACAACTTAGATGAAATGGACAATTTATTTGAAATACACAAGTTACCAAAACAGGCACAGAAGAAACAGACAAATGGAACAGTCCTATGTTCAGTAAATAAATGAAATCCCAAAGGACACCTTGGACCTAGATGGCTTCATCAACAAATTCTATTAAAAATTTAAGGAAGAAATAACACCAATCCTGCACAAACTTGTTCTGAAAACAGGAGATAAAGAAAACCTCCATACTCATTTTATGAGGTCAGCATAACCCTGCACCACACCTGACAAATACCTTACAAGAGAATTACAGAGCAATATCCCTCATCAATATAGATGCGAAAATACTAGCAAAGCAAAGCCAGTAATATGTAAAAAGGATAAGACTTCATGATCTCAAATTAGATTCAGCTCATGAATACAAGGTTGGTTTAACATTGAAAAAAATCAATCAGTATAATTCAAAACATTAACAGAATAAAGAAAAAAATATGATCATGTCAATGAATGCAGAAAAAATACTTGACAAAATTCTACACCCATTATCGAAAAAACTCTCAGTAAACTAGGAACAGAAAGGAACATTTTCACTTTGTTGAAGGGCAGCTATGAAAAACCTACAGCTAGCATCATCTTTGAATGATGAAACATTAAGCCCTTTTCCTGTAAGATCAAGAATGAGGCAATAATGTCCCTTTCCACCACATCTATTAATAAAACTGTGCAATGAGGCAAGAAATAGAAAATAAAAGCCATAGGGATTTCTGTGAAACTGTCATTATTCACAGATTAAATGATTATGTACATAAAAACTCCATGGAATCTAGCAAAAAACACTCTTAAGACTAATGAGTGAATTTAGAAGAGTCACAGTATACAAGATCAATTTTTTAAAAGAACTGTATTTCTATATACCAGTAACAAATAGTTGGAAAACAAATTTTCAATAGTATCAAACAATCAAATATCTAGGAGTATGTCCAACAAAAGATGGCAGCACCTACATATTAAATAGAACAGGCATTCTGAGTGGGGCGTGAAAGAGAAACCTGTACTATTCTTTTGGTCTGTTCTTTTTAAATCTACAATCATTATAAAATAAAGTATTTTAAGGAAGACTTTTGGGGTAGAAAAAGGGAAATTTTAAATTCAAAATGGATTAAATATTTAAATGTTAGACCTAAAACCATAAAAACCCTAGAAGAAAACCTAGGCAATACCATTCAGGACATAGGCATGGGCAAGGACTTCATGACTAAAACATGAAAAGCAATGGCAACAAAAGCCAAAATAGGCAAATAGGATCTAATTACACTAAAGAGCTTCTGCACAGCAAAAGAAACTACCATCAGAGTGAACAGGCAACCTACAGAATGGGAGAAAACTTTTGAAATCTACCCATCTGACAAAGGGCTAATATCCAGAAACTACAAAGAACTCAATCAAATTTACAAGAAAAAAAAAACAACCCCATCAAAAAGTGGGCAAAGGATATGAACAGACACTTTTCAAAAGAAGACATCTAAGCAGCCAATAGACACATGAAAAAATGCTCATCATCACTGGTCATTAGAGAAATGATGTAAATCAAAAACACAAAGAGATACCACCTCACACCAGTTAGAATGGCAATCATTAAAAAGTCAGGAAACAACAGATGCTAGAGAGGATGTGGAGAAATAGGAACACTTTTACACTGTTGGTGGGAGTGTAAATTAGTTCAACCATTGTGGAAGACTGTGATGATTCCTCAAGGATCTAGAACTAAAATTACCATTTGACCCAGCCATCCCATTACCAGGTATATACCCAAAGGATTATAAATCATGCTGCTATAAAGACACATGCACACATATGTTTACTGTGGCACTATTCACAATAGAAAAGACTTGGAATCAACCCAAATGTCCATCAATGATAGACTCGATTGAAAATGTGGCACATATACACCATGGAATACTATGCAGCCATAAAAAAGGATGAGCTCACGTCCTTTGCAGGGACATGGATGAAGCTGGAAACCATCATTCTCAGCAAACTATCACAAGAACAGAAAACCAAACACTGCATGTTCTCACTCACAGGTGGAAACTGAACAATGAGATCACTTGGACACAGGGTGAGAAACATCACACACCGGAGGGTGGGGGGCTGGGAGAGGGATAGCATTAGGAGAAATACCTAATGTAAATTATGACTTGATGGGTGCAGCAAACCAACATGGCATATGTATACCTATGTATCAAATCTGCACTTGTGCACAGGTACCCTAGAACTTAAAGTATAATTTTTTTAAAAAGGGGAAATTTTAATATGAAGCTATAAGATATTACGATTTCATATTTTTAATGATTTTATATTTTATTATATGATATATCAGATGTTATTATGGAATTATTGCTAATGGAGTATGATAATGGTATCAAGGAATGGAGCATATCCTTCTAACAAGTACCTGCCGAAGTACTTATGGGGGAAGTGTTACGATAGCTCGGAATTCAGTTTCAAATGATTCAGAAAAAATATATACACATATATTATATACATAATACAAACATACACATTTATACATAGAAATAACACACACAGAGCAACAATGTGAGCAGGAGCAAGCATGACTTAAAGAAAATTTGGCAAAATGTTAAATTAACATCTGGTGAATCATAGGGGACCCGCCTTCATTGTATTAGTGTTTCAACTTGTGATGGTTTAAAATTAAAAAAAAAAAAAAAGTATTAAAAATAGTTTACCTTATATTCCTTTAATAAATAATTATCACCTCAGAAATACGATGAAAGCTTATCCTAGCAGAAGTTTACCTTTTTTTCTTCTACAGAAAGTACACAACACTGGAATATTTCATTTCATATTGCAAAAATCCCTTTCCCCAAATTCTTTAGCCTAATATTTCAGCAACTGGATACATTAAAACGTTCACAGTGAACCATTTTTTAAATGAATGTCATGCTGAAGCCCAGAATTGAAGTCTAAATTGGAAAAATGACACATTCTAAGTAGGTCAGAAGAAGCTAATTCTTCTTATTATTATTCCCTTTCCTTTCTAAAATGGAAACTATTCTTCCCTAAGCAATTCACTTACCTAATATATCCTGCCAGTATAAAAATGGAAAGAAAATTAATGCTATATAGTGAAGCAGAGAAAGAATCAAACAAACATAACCACAAAAAACACATTACTGGCCAGATGGCTTTACTGGCAAGTTCTTTAACACATTAAAATGTAGGGTAAGGGTCAAGATGACTGATTCCCAAATCTCACAAAGGTAGCAATAAAATAGAATATTACAAACTACCCTCATTTATAAACATAAGCTTCTAGCAAAAGCCTGGCACATAATAATCCATAAATAAATGAACCTATTCAACCAATACTTTCTGCTTTGTCCTAAGCATGAATGATTACAGATGCAAAAATCAAAAATAAAAATGCTAGTGAATAGAGACTGCAAATAATTCATAGATAAGATTTTGTAAATATAAAGAATCTAAATATATAGTTAATGGAATTGGTCATAGAGTTTAGCAGGGTTGCTGAAAACAAAATGAGTACACTAAAACCTATTGCATTCTATATATCAACAATAAACAGAAAATGAAATTTTTAATAACACACCATTTATAATACCATCACAAATATGAAGTACTGGGAATAAATAACTTAAGATAGGAAAGACCTTTATGAAGAAAATCATAAGGAATATATTAAAGAGGACCTAAATAGAGAGAAGACTATAAATTCACTGCAATTACAATCAAAATCCCAACACAATTGCTTTTATGGAAATTGACAAGCTGATTCTAAATTCAGATGGCGGTGCCTAAGACCAAGAACACTGAAGACATAAGTGAAAAACAAAAATAAGGTCTGGGGCCCTGCACTACCAGATGCCAATAGTTACCATAAAGGTATAATAATTAACTTAGTGGTACCAGAGACGAAGACATAGACAAATCACCTAAATCTCCTTAATATAAGGCAATAAACAAGTAAGAGAATGGGATAATACAGAAATTTCATCTTTGCACAAAATGTATACTTAAGAAAAGCCAAGAAAGTCAATGAAAAAACCATTAGAACAGTAGGAGTGTACTCTCTTGGACCCTATAGGTCGCCATAGGAAGGTACTTATTGCAACTTGAAGTCTCAGGAAAGATCTTCTACAATAACTGAGAGTACAGTTGAAATAAGAAGAATAAGTAACAGCCAGGTGCGGAGAAGGAGGATGAGTTTTCTAAGCAGAGGGAACAAGAACAAAAAGCTCAGAGGTAAGAGACAATGTGACGCATCAGAAACTGCAGGTGATGCAAATAACTAGGGCATAGAATTCAAGATGCATCATCAACGACTAGTAGTAAATAAGAGCTAGTACCTAAGAGTCTTAGGGCCATGTTAAGGTGTTTAGGCTTTATCCTGAAGGCACTGGGGACAGGGAGGGTCTTGAAAATTTTTATTTTGTTTATATTTTTAATGGCCATTTATTGTATCACTTTCTCTTGGCAATATGAAATAATCCACAGAATTTTAAAGTGTATGGCTATAAAAGACTATTTGTTTCTTGGTACAGTAACCTTTGATATTGTCAATGAAAGAGAAGCATTTAACTTACTGAAAACTCTTTTGCTTGTTACTGTTCTAGGAGCTGGTTGGTGGGCACATAATCATGTTTGCTTTAGGAAAATAACTTTGTGGACCATATGAAGAGGCTGGAGGAGGAGAAATAATTCCAGCTGAACAAAGGAGAGCTAATGGGGGTCTGGGAAAATGCAATGGCAGTAAAATGCAGAGAATCCATTAATTGTATTCACTGTAATATACCATACTGTGTGGATGCAAGAGACCAGACAAGTTCCTTTCCTACTCTCAAAGAGTTAATTTTTTTTTTTTTTTTTTTTTTTTTGAGGCGGAGTCTCGCTCTGCCTGGACTGGAGTGCAGTGGCCGGATCTCAGCTCACCGCAAGCTCCGCCTCCTGGGTTTACGCCATTCTCCTGCCTCAGCCTCCCGAGTAGCTGGGACTATAGGCGCCCGCCACCTCGCCCGGCTAGTTTTTGTATTTTTTTTTAGTAGAGACGGGGTTTCACCGTGATAGCCAGGCTGGTCTCGATCTCCGGACCTCGTGATCCGCCCGTCTCGGCCTCCCAAAGTGCTGGGATTACAGGCTTGAGCCACTGCGCCCGGCCAAAGAGTTAATTTTTTAAATGATTTTTTAACTTTTATTTTAGTTTCAGGGTACATATGCAGGTTTGTTATAGATAAAATACGTGTCTTGGGGGTTTGTTGTACAGATTATTTTGTCACCCAGGTAATAAGTATGGTACCTGATAGGCAGATTTTTGATCCTCGCCCTCCTCTCTCCCATCCTCCACCCTCAAGTAGGCTCAGTGTCTATTGTTCCCTTCTTTGTGTCCATTTGTACTCAATGTTTAGCTCCTACTTATAAGTGAGAATACGTGGTGTTAGTTTTCTGTTCCCACATTAATTTGCTCCAGCGCCATCCATGTCCTCCAGCTCCATCCAACGTTGCTGCAAAGGGCACGATCTCTTTTTTTATGGCCGCAAAGTATTCCATGGTGTGTATGTACCACATTTTCTTTTATCCAGTCTACCACTGATGGGTATTTAGGTTGATTCTATGTCTTCGCTATTAATATTTGGAATAGTGCTGTGATAAGCCTATGTGTGCACGTATCTTTATGGTAGAACAATTTATTTTCCATTGGGTATATATGCAATAATGGGACTTGCTGGGTCAAATGGTAGCTCTGTTTTAAGTTCTTTGAGAAATCACCAAACTGCTTTCCATAGTAGCTGAACTAATTTACACTGCCACCAACAGGGTACAAGCATTCCCTTTTCTCTGCAACCTCACCAGCATGTTATTTTTTGAATAATAGCCACTCAAAATTTATTAAATTTTTAAAAATAATAGCCATTCAAACTGGTATAAGATGGTATCTCATTGTGGTTTTGATTTACATTTTTATAATGATTAGTGGCATTGAGCCTTTTTTCAGATTTTTTTGGTTGCATGTATATCTTCTCTTGAAAAGTGTCTGTTCATGTACTTGGCCTACTTTTTAATGGGGTTGTTCATTTTTTGCTTGTTTCTTCTAGATTCTGGATATTAGAACTTTGTCATGTGCAGAGTTTGCAAATATTTTCTGTCATTCTGTTTACTCTGTTGATAGTTTATTTTGCTGTGTAAAAGCTCTTTAGTTTAATTAGGTCTCATTTGTCAATTTTTGTTTTTGTTGTAATAGCTTTTGTGTCTTCGTCATGAAATCTTTGCTGGGGCCTATGTCCAGAATGGTATTTCCTAGATTTTCTTCAACAGTTTTTATAGTTTTAGGTTTTATATTTAAGTCTTTAATCCATCTTTAGTTAATTTTTGTATATGGTGTAAGGAAGAAGCCTAGTTTCAATCTTGAAGAATTTTAAATGGGCAGGTGATATGATCAAATAAGTTCTTTAGAAAGGATATTTTCAAAATTTATATTTTATTTTCTGAGATGGGGTCTCACTCTGGAGTACAGAGGCATAATCATGGTTCACTGCAGCCTTGACCTCCTGGGCTCAAGGGATCCTCCCACCTTGCCTCTCAAGTAGCTGGGACATCAGGTGTGCACCACCATGCCCAACTAATTTTTTTTTTTTTTTTTTTTTTTTTTTTTTTAAGATGGGAGTCTTGCACTGTTGCCCAGGCTGGAGTGCAATGGCATGATATTGGCTCACTGCAACCTCTGCTTCCCAGGTTCAAGCAATTCTTCTGCCTCAGCCTCCCAAATAGCTGGGATTACAGGTGCCCACCACCATGCCCAGGTAATTTTTTTGTGTTTTCAGTAGAGACAGGGTTTCACTATTTTGGCCAGCCTGGTCTTGAACTCCAGACCTCGTGATCTGCCCATCTCAGCCTTCCAAAGTGCTGGAATTACAGGCATCAACCACCGTGCCCGGCCTAATTTTTTCATTTTTAATTTTGCAGAGACAGGATCTCACTATGTTGCCCAGGCTGATCTCAAACTCTGGAGCTCAAGTGATTCTCCCACCTTGGCTTTCTAAATTGCTGGGATTATAGGCCTGAGCCACTACACCTGGCCCTTAGAAAGAACGTATTTTAAAACAACGTCAGGTAGAGGGAGGAGAAGAGAAATGGAGAAGGGAAGATGGAGTCAGGTAGGTGAGCTTAATTAAGCTGTGCTAGTGTTCCGGGTGGGAGGTGACGGTGTCCTGAACTGATGCAACACAATGTGAAAATACAGAAGCAGAAACTGAAGCATCTAACAGACCTTTCTGACTGATAGACATCAGGATGGAGAAGAGTTGCAGAAGCCCTAAAGACTTCTCCTGCACTGAGGCTGAGACATTCTCTAAGACAAGCAGGTTTTGGGTGAGACCAATGATGACGTCAGGCTTGGACTTGCTGAATGAGGCATACAGATGAAAATGTCCACTGCTTTTCTAATTAGGAAAGATTATTGGAAACTTACCTGTTTTTGTCAAATGATGTTCTAGCCAAACGAGACTGCAAAATAGCTGTTATCTATTAAAACAGAACCAGAAAAAAAGTATGAATATAAGTATTTATAAGTAAAATATCAATGCAAGCTAATTGGCAATCAAAGACACATATTGTTAGGAATACTTACCATGGCGGTTTGGTCACCCAATTTGTCAAGGCAGGATGCTCTGTGAAGCTACAGTATCATAAAGAAACATGAATTTATTTTTTCTCTCAGATGATATGAAGTATTTCTTTAGAAGCAATGAGAAACAGCAATCATTCTGTTAACAGTCAAGATTACTTCTGATATACCTATGGCTTCTTCCTAATATATAGTTTTTAAACTCAACATTTTAAGTCAATCTGCTACATATTTAGAAAACAGATGATGATTTGGGTAAGGTATATAAATACAAAATTTATAAAAACAGTTTCTGCCTCAGTTTGCTTTAAATTTTCTACCCAGCAAGTGCTTACCTGAAGCAATGTCTCCACAACATCTTCCACTTTCCCGGGAACATCCAATTCAAAAACATATTCCATTTTGCCCTAACGAAAAGGGGAAGATATCAAAATACAGGAAAAGAAGCAGTGTGTCAAACTATGCTACTTTAAGAACATGTATACAGAACCTGCTATAATAAAATCTGCATAGTGTAACCTCCCCGCTGGAATGAGAGTTCTAGGAGAGCAAGTCTACATAATTTGCTGCTGTATTTATTTCCTTCCTTCTTCTAACTTTGGGTTTAGTTTGCTCTTCTTGTTCTACACCCTTAAAGTATAGAGTTAGGATTTTTTGTAGTTGTTGTTGTTGTTGAGACAGAGTCTTGTTCTGTCGCCGGAGTGAACAGGCTGGAGTGCAGTGGCACGATCTCGGCTCACTGCAACCTCCATCTCCTGGGTTCAAGTGATTCTCCTGCCTCAGGCTCCTGAGTAGCTGGGGCTACAGTTGTGCACCACCACACCCGGCTAATTTTTGTATTTTTAGTAGAGATGGGGTTTCACCATGTTGGCCAGGCTGATCTCGAACTCCCGACCTCAGGTGATCCACCTGCCTCGGCCTCCCAAAGTGCTGGGATTACAGGTGTGAGCCACCACGCCCCGCCTAGAGTTAGGATTATTATTTGAGATATTTCTTCTTTCTTAACATAGACATTTAATTATATAAACTTCCGTGTTTATACTGCTTTTGCTGCATCACCTAAGTTTTGGTATATCGTGTTTTCATTTGTCTCAAGATTTTTTAATTTCTCTTTCGTTGTTTTTTTCTCTGACCCACTGGTTTTTTGAGAGAATGTTGTTTAATTTTCACGTATTTGTGAATTTCTCAGTTTTCCTTCTGCTGTTGATTTCTAGTTTCATTCCATTATGATTGGAAAAATATAAACATTATGATTTTAATCCTCTTAAATTTGTTAAGACTTGTTTTGTGACCTCACATGTGATCTGTCCTGGAGAATATTCCATGTGCTTGAGAGGAACGTGTATTCTGCTGCTGTTGGGTGGAAAGCTCTTCATGTCTGTTAGATCCACTGGTTCTACAGTGTTGTGCAAGTCCTCTGTTTTCTTACTGATGTTCTATCTGAATGTTCTACCCATTGTCGAAAGTGTGGTATTGAAATCTCCTACCATTATTGTGTTGCTATATATTTCTTCCTTCAGTTCTATCAATGTTCGCTTCATATATTTAGATGTTCTGAGGTTGGGTACATACACATGGTGATGATTAATTTTATATGTCAGTTTGACTGGGCCATGGAGTGACCAAATGTTTGATTAAACATTATTCCTGGGTATATCTGTGAGGATGTTTCTGGATGAGATTAGCATTTGAATTAGGAGACTGAGTAAAGCAGATTGCCCTCCCTAATGTGGGTGGGCCTCATCCAATTCACTGAGGGCCTAAATCGAATAAAAGGCAAAATGGGAAAAACATTCTTTCTTCCTGTCTTCAAGTTGGGATATTGGTTTTCTCCTGCCTTCAGACTTGGATTTAGACTCAGACTAAACCCTATACCATTGGCTCTCTCCTGGGTCTGGATTTCTTGGCCTCTATAATCACATGATTCAATACCTTATAATAAATCAATTTCTCTCTCTGTATATATGTATATGCATATGTATGTGTATATATATGTGTGTGTGTATGTATGTACACACACATCCTATTGGTTCTGTTTCTCTGGAGAACCCTGACTAATGCATGCACATTTGTAATTATTTATCTTTCTGATAAATTGACCCTTTTATCATTACATAATATCCTTCTTTGTCTCTTGTGAAAGTTTTTTATTCAAAGCCTATTTTGTCTGATATAAGTATGGCCAGTTCTGTTCTCTTTTGGTTACCAAGCATGGAATATTTTTTCCCATCCTTTCATTTTCAGCCTATGTGTGTCCTTAAACCAAAAATGAGTCTCTTGCAGATGGCGTATAGTTTTAGATTTTACTTGTTTTAATCCATTCAGGCACTCTACATTTTTTGACTGAGGAGTCTGATACACAGAGGGTAATTATTGATAGTGAAGGACTCACTATTGCCATTTTAACTGTTTTCTGTCTGTCTTGTAGCTCATTTATCCTCTTTTGTCCTCTGTCTCCCTTTGTGTTGACATTTTATTCTGACATATTTTGATTCCTTTCTCATTTTCTTTTTTAAAATTTATTTTCATGGTTTTTGTGGTACAGGTGGTTTTGGTTACATAAATAGGTTCCTCGAGGTTTTGGTTTACCTGTCACTTAAGCAGTGTACACTGTACCCAATATGTAGTTTTTTATTCCTCACCACCCCCCAATCCTTCCCCCTAAGCCTCCGAAGTCCATTAGATAATTCCTTTATTTTTATTTTTATTTTTTTGAGATGGAGTCTCACTCTGTCACCCAGGCTGGATGAAGGGCAGTGGCACCATCTCGGTTCACTGCAAGCTCTGCCTCCCGGGTTCACGCCGTTCTCCTGCCTCAGCCTCCCGAGTAGCTGGGACTACAGGCGCTTGCCACGCCCAGCTAATTTTTTGTATTTTTAGTAGAGATGGGGTTTCACCGTGTTAACCAGGATGGTCTCGATCTCCTGACCTCGTGATCCACCCGCCTCAGCCTCCCAAATTGCTGGGATTACATGCGTGAGCCACCGCGCCCGGGCCCATTATATAATTCTTATGTCTTTGCATCCTTATATCTTAGCTCCCACTTATAAGTGAGAACATACAATATCTGGTTTTCCATTCCTGAGTTATTTAACTTAGAATAATGGCCTTTAGCTCCATCCAAGTTGCTCAAAGGCCATTATTTCATTTTGTTTTATGGCTAAGTCATATTCCATGGTGTATGTATAGGACATTTTCTTTATCCACTTGTTGGTTGATGGGCATTTATGTTGGTTTCATATTTTTGCAATTGCAAATTGTGCTACTATAACTATGTGTGTGCATGTGTCTTGTTCACATAATGGCTTTTCTTTGGGTAAATACCTGAAAGTGGGATTGCTGGATTGAAAGGTAGTTTTACTTTTAATCCTTTAAGGAATCTCTATACTGTTTCTCTAGTGGTTTTATTATTTTACATTCCTACCAGCAGTATAAAAGTGTTCCCTTTTCACCAAACCCATGCCAACGTCTATTATTTTTTGACTTTTTAATTATGGCCATTCTCACTAAGTAAGGTGGTACCTCATTGTGGTTTTAATTTGCATGACCTTGATAACTAGTAATGGTGAGCATTTTTTCGTATGTTTGCTAGTTGTTTGTATATCTTCTTTTGAGAATTGTCTGTTCATGTTCTTTGCCTACTTTGACAGGATTATTTGTTTTTTGCTTGCTGATTTGTTTGAGGTTCCTCGTAGATTCTGAGTATTAATCCTTTGCCGGATGTGTGGTTTGTGAAAATTTTCTCCCACTCTGTGGGTTGTTTGTTTACTCTGCTGGTTATTTCTTTTGCTGTGCAGAAGCTTTTTAGTTTAATTAGGTCCCGTTTATTTATTTTTGTTTTTGTTGCATTTGCTTTTGGGTTCTCAGTCATGAATTCTTTGCCTATGCCTGAGAACTGGGGCAAGACAAGGTTACCCACTTTCACCACTTCTATTCAACGTAGTACTGGAAGTCCTAGCCAGAGCAACCAGACAAAAAACAGAAAGGGCATCCAAATTGGAAAAAAGGAGGTCAAACTGTCGCTATCCACTGATGATATGACCATTTACCTAGAAAACTCTAAAGACTCATCCAAAAAGCTTGTAGATCTAATAAATGAATTCAGTAAATTCTCAGGATAGAAAATCAATGTACACAAATCAGTAGCACTGCTATACACCAACAATGGCAAAGCTGAGAATCAAATCAAGAATCCCCTTCCTTTCACAACAGCTGTAAAATAAAATAAAATAAAATAAAATAAAATAAAATAAAATAAAAAAATTAAATTAAAATAAAATAAAATAAAATACTTGGGGTTATACTTAACCAAGGAGATAAAATAGCTCTACAAGAAAAACTATAAAGCACTATTGAAATAAATCACAGATGACACAAACAAATGGAAACATATCCCATGTTCATGGATTGGTAGAATCAATGTTGTGAAAATGACCATATTGCCTAAAGCAAGCTACAGATTAAATGCAATTCTTATCAAGATATCACCATCACTCTTCTCAGAACTCTCATCAAAAAACCTTTGTCTATCCTAAACAATCCTAAAATCCATATGGCACCAAAAAAGAGCCCAAATAGCCAAAGCAGTACTAAGCAAAAAGAACAAATCTGGAGGCATCACATTATTCAACTTGAAAATATACTACAAAGCTATAGTTACTAAAATAGCATGGGACTAGTATAAAAATAGGCACATAGACCAATGGAACAGAATAGACAACCCAAAAATAAAGCCAAATACTTATAGCCAACTGATCTTTGACAAAGCATACAAAAACATAAAGTGGGGAAAGGATACCCTATTCAATAAATGGTGCTGGGAAAACTGGCAAGCCACATGTAGAAGAATGAAACTGGATCCTTATCTCTTACTTTATACAAAAATCAACACAAGCTGGATCAAAGACTTAAACCTAAAAGTTGAAACCATAAAAATTCTAGATGATAATACTGGAAAAACTCTTCTTTTATATATCTTCTACAGGTATTTTCTCTGTGGTTACCATGGGTCTTATATAAAACATCTTAGAGTTACAATAATCTCTCTTAATCTGTTAACAGCTTCAGTCACATACAAAAACTATTCCTTCAAATATCTGTCTCCCTTTATGTTAATGATATCTCAAATTACATTCATTTATATTGTGTATTCATTTACACAGATTTCTAGTTATGGGGTTTTTATACTTTTGTCTTTCAATTTGTATACCAGAATTAAAACTGATTTACACACCACCATTACAGCCCTACAGTATTCCGTATTTGCCTTTATCAGCAAGATTTATAATTCCTACATTTTCATACTGATGTTTAGTATCTTTTTGTTTCAAATTGAAGGACTCACTTTAGCATCTCCTATAAAGCAGATCTAATGGTGGTAAACTCTGAGCTTTTGTTTATCTGGGAAAGTCCTTATCTCTCCATTTTTTTCAAGGACAATTTTGCCAGATACAGTGTTCTTTGTTGGCAGGCGTTTTTGTTTGTTTGTTTGTTTTATTTTGCTTTGTTTTGTTTTTACCATTCTGAATTTATCATCCAATTTTCTGACCTGCAAGCTTTCTGGTCAAAAATCTGATCATTTTATGGGGGCTCTCTTCTGTGACCAGTCACTTTTCTCTCGCTGCTTTCAAAATTAACTCTTACTTCTGATAATATGATTATCATGTGTCTTGGTAAGGACATCTTTGAAGTCCTCCTATGTGGAAGACTTCTTAAATCTGGATGTCCATCTCCTTCCCCAGTTTTGGCAAATTTGGGACCATTATCTCTTTAAATACACTTTCTGTTTCTTTCTCTCTTCTCTTTCTTGAACTCGCATATTATGTATTTGGTCCACTTGACGGTGTGTCATTAGTACTTTAGGCTTTCTTAACTCTTTCTCATTCTTTTTTCTCTTAGCTCCCCTGACTGGATAATTTCAAAAGACCTGTGCTCCAGTTTGCTGATTTTTTTCTTCTGCTTTACAGTCTGTGCTGAACTTCTCTAGGGAACTTTTTAGTTAAGTTACTGCATTATTCTCCAAAATTTCTGTTCAGTTCTTCTTTATATTTTCTTTGTTAATATTCTTTGTTAAAATTATCATTTTCTTCATGCATAATTTCCCTAAACTCATTAAGTATCTTTATGACAATAGTTTTGAATTCCTTGTCAGGTAATTAATTTAGCTCCTTTTCTTTAGGGTTGGTTTCTGAAAATTTATTTTGTACCTTTGATTGAACTATTTTTCTCTGATTCTTTGTGCTCCCTCTAACTCTGTGCTAATATCCACACATTAAAAACAACAACAACAACAAAAAACAGTTACCTCTCCAGTCTCTAAGGACTGGCTTCATACAGGGAAAGAGACCTTCATTAATCAGCCTGGCTAGAGATGCTGGAGGCCTCTCAAACCTTTTCTATGGAAATGTCTTCTCTGGACTTATGCATGTAGATTCCTAATTAGGGAAATTTATTGGTTTCATTTTTTTTCAGAAGCTTGGAATCCTTTGCTGTCTCTGGTGTCTAGATGTCTGCTGTACACAAGTCCTTTGAAGCAGTAGCATGCTACCCAGCTCTCTTTTGCTATCAGTGGCTCCAGACATCTAGAGTATGCAGGATTCCATCTGTACTCTGAGACAGAAGAGACAGAAGCCAATCCCTTGTGCAGCTCCCCTGAAAAGTCAGAACTCTGGATGTATAGTCCAATTTTCTCTTTCCCTTTCTAGGGAGAAGCTAGAAGCTGGGAAATGTCTTCCCAGTCATATGGTGCTATGTGGAACAGATGATGACCAGATAGTGACACAAATTTTTATACCGGCTTTGATGTGGTTAGTTTCATGCTCACCGGGGGTGCAGGATCCTCTTAACTGGTTTCTAGATTTCTCATAAAGGGAATTTGTCCATGTGTTGTTGAATCAGTGTCTTCACAAGAGGAAGGGGGGGCTAGAACTTCCTATTCTGCCATCTTGCTGCTGTCATTCCACCTCACCTTTTTTTTTTTTAATCTGAGAATGCTTTGGTATTTTAATTCACATTTGAACAAAAGAGCTTTTCTTTACTCAGACAACCTCACTTTTATTTCCTTTCACATAATTTTTCAATGAACCATGTGCAGGTACGCAATTCAGCTGGCTCTCACGAGAGCCTTTAGAAGGACAGCACCCCAGGTGAGTGGTTCTCAACTTGGGGGTAGGGTTTCCTACTGCTCCAGAGGCTTTTGTCAATGTGTGGAGGTGCTGTAACAACAACAAGGGGAGCAGTGTACGAGAGGCATTTGTTAGGGGAAAGAGCTGTAATATAAGCGACAGCCCCACACAATAAAGAACCATCCTGCCCAAAATGCCAAGAGCACCACTTGAAAATAATTAAATCTCAGTATTTATAATTTCTGACTAATCAGTGCAGGCAAGTATTTCTTGTCCGTAAAACCCAGAGGCCACTGAGTATACAATTTGTGCCACCTAAGAAATTGCAGACTGGCCTGCAACTGAAATTCAGATTCAGCCTGCGGGACTATGTTTGCCCACAAAGGATGGCTTTTCCTAACTCACACAGATCTCATTATAAGGAGCACTAGCCCCGTCCTTAGGTCCTGTAAAAACTCTCTTTTAGTAGGAGTTATCCCTCTACTATATATTAAGCTAAAGCATAAAGAATTGAAGTACAGAATAGTTAAATGAAATGTCTATGCTTACTTGAAAAGTCCCAGGGAACTAGACATTGTATCCAAGTCTACTCATAGTTTCTACCTAATTAAGAGTACTTACAAATTATTATTGAGTTCTCAAATAAGAGTATATTATAACCAGTAAATATTTCTAGAATATTTTTAAAACTAAATTTTTTGGTAATGTACTGGTAAATTCTCAGTAACACCCAGTAAACAATCTTATAAATAATGCATATTCTGATTTTAACTTCTAATCAAATCATTTGAGTGCTTTTTCTTGATTTAGGCACTTTTTTTAATTCAAAAAGTTAATTGAATTCTCTTGAACTAAAACCTGTGGTTCCCTTGGATAATTCTGTTATAACTTCCAGGTAAGAAGCTTTTAAATGCTCACTATTATTATATTTGATTAAAGATGTTAACAGAGTCACAAAATTTTACTGCTCAAAATGACTATATCAATTGCCGGAAATACATGAAAAGCTTTACTTACCCTTTCTATTTTATATGGTGCAACAACATTATGTTCTTTAATGAAATATACCTGAGGAAGAAAAATCAATACTTGTAAAATAATAACCAAAATGTTTCATTGTAAAGAGTAACTACAAATTAGGACACTATAAATCAAATGTTTTAAATTATTGTTATATAATCTGTATTTCCAAAAGTATTTGCTTTAGTATTAGTATTAGTGTGGCTTTAAAGTACTGGTGTTAAAATAACAAATATCAAATTAAAAAGAGAATCATCCAGGCAATAAGAGAGCAACAATTACAAGATAAATAAATACAGAAGATGTTTTATGAATGCCATCACTTGCACCAAGTAACCAAGTAGACAGGGAAGGAGGCTAATCCAAGTGCTGATTTTTTAAGAAACGGGTAAAACAAAGTTACTGTGGTATGAAATATGTTCACTAACATAAAGAAAGCTTAGAGGTAATCTGGGCACATGGTGTTTTCACATGCACTGGGCTACTAGTCCTCACATAGTATATTAATGACTATGTGGAATACGTGACACCATCTACCAGAGCCATCAATCTCCTTGTACCTATACCTTCATCACTGCTTTTCCCTCTGCAACAATGGAAGCTGCCTGAGCTCTCAAAGTCCAGCCTCTCTACTAGGGCACAGAATATGAACACCTCCCCAAACCTGTCAGATATTCAAAAACTTTGCTCCTAGGATTATATACGGCACTCTCCCTTTTACACACCGCCCCCCCCGCCCCCCCCGCCGCCCGCATACACACACATACTTCCGCTTCATCTCACATCCTCCTTTTGCCATTTCTGTTCCTTTTTGTGGCAAAATTCGTTGCAAGAGCTGTCTGTACCTTCCCTTTGGGCCCATGACAGGTTTTCATCCCTACCATACTACTGAAACCACTTTTAGATGGTCACACGAAGTGCACAAGATCTCCACGTCACTATATAGTCAATTCTCAAGTCTTCCTTGACTCTCCTTCTCAGAGCATGTGACAGAGCTGATGGCTCTTCCTGAAGCAGTTTTCCACATGGCTTCCTGGACACCTGCTCCTGCTTCTCTCCAACCTCACTGGCTACTCCTTCTGTCTACTTTTGGACCCTGATTTCTTCCCTACGTCTTTAAGTTAGAGAGCTGCAGAGCCTGAGTTCTCACACCTCTCTGTCCACTCTCAGTCCCCAGGAAATCTTATCCAGCCACAGGGCTTTAAAAAGTCTCTAGAAACTTCCAGCTCCCCAGTATGTCTTGCTAGCCTCTGCCTCCTCTCTGAAACCCAGATGGATGCATCCAAATGCCTGCTGGACGTCTCCCCTTAGAGTTCTCGTGGCCAGCTCAAATCTCATATTCTACCTGAAGCCTGCTCCTTCCCAACTCTCTTTATCGCTATAAAGGGCACTACTGGCCATCTCATTGGAGTCATTCTTGACTGTTCCCTTTTATACCCTGTGACTAATCCGTCAGCACATCTGTTAGGTTTCCTTCAGAATATATCTAGACAATGACCACCTCTCACCATCCTGGTCCAGTACACGCGGATTCCTGGAACACTCCAATAGGTCTCCTTGCTTCCACTCTTGTCCTGGTGTGTACAGCATGTTCTCTACCCAGCCCCCAGAGAGATTTACATACAAACCGGACATGCCCCTTCTCTTCCAGCTCTCCAGTGGTGTTTGTCTCTGTGCTTTATTCTAAGTCCCTTCCTTGGCCTGCAAGGCTCTGCATGACATGGTCCCTGCCCCTATTCCAGCCTCCCTTTAGTGTTCTCCTCGACTCGCGCAGCCCAGGAGCACTCACACTCCTACATCACCCACCTGTTAAGGACGTGCCCACCTTCAGGCTTCTCCCCTGCCACTCTCTGTACCTGGAATGCCAGTGCTTGTGACAATTGCATGGCTCAATGCCTTAAGCCTTCTGAGTCTCTTGGTAAGTGGCCTCTTCTCAGTGAGGCATCCCTGACCACTCTTTCTAAAGCAGCACAAGAACATTCCTTATCATTTTCTATCCTTTTGTCTTACTTTCATTTTCTTCATAGCATTTGTCAATACCTGACATTAGAGGAGACGCTTATTGTCTGTCTTCCCCATTGAAAAGTAAACTCCATGGGGCAAGAGGTTTCAGATAACTTGTTCTTCCCTAGATCTCCAGAGCCTTGAATATAATACTTATTGAATCCATGAGCTGAACCTGGTATTCATATAGACATGCGCACAACCTTCTTTAGCAGCAACAAAAAAATTGGAAGCAAAACTCTCTAAATATAAAGCACCACACCATATTTCTGAGATCTTGTGACCTAGTATATAAGCAAAAAACCCAAAAGTTGCCTGGTTGTATACTTGACACAGGAAGCTTTAAATAATACTTGGAAGAGTAGCTTGTGTCAGGCTGATTTTGAGTTGGCTTCATACAAGACCTCTTCCATAAACTATTAAAAGTAGGTGGAGGAATTTGGGGGCTTTATTCCTAAGCCCAAAGTTATTAAATTTTTACTAAAATAACTAAAATGTATAGTTTTATAATGAAAACCTATCTCCAAGTGAAAAAGTACCTCCTCCTTTCAAGATATATGGGCTTTGTAGAACAAGGTCATGAAGTAGAATGACATGATAGACATGAGAAGATGGGGGCGGGGATTATTAGTAATGATGTTTGGTCCCCAGAGCAGTAGATGGCTGTCACTGTCTTCACATATACCAGTTAAAACAACATGAAGCTGAGGAAGCCTGTGAAATGTTTTCTTCCTTAAAATTAATAGAATCATGGAAGGTAGATGTAGAAAATCAAATAATCTGCTACCTCTCAGCGTTCATAAAGTAACTTTCAACACACATTAAAAGTGTTTTGTGAACAAAAGGCTTCAGTGATAGAAAATGTGCTGGGAGCATGCTCTTCCCCTCCCCGTCTGCCTCCTTGGGACACTCTGCTCTGTTGCATGAGAGGATTTAAGTCAAGTTCTGAAGTCAAAGTCCGTGCATTTTTGTTCTCACAGCTTTTCTTACCCCTTACTTGATCCCAGAACAATTCGTCTCTGAACACTTCAACTCCCCAAGGAACAAGAACTCTGCAGAGAATCAAGGCAACATCTGCTAACCCTTTCGCTTTAAAGATGAAGAGGGTGAAGTCCAGAGCCAAAAGAAAGTAGTCTCTTCTTATTTACAATTTTATAATCTACATGCTAATTAATAATATGAGAGATGAAAAACATGTTTTAATTGACCTTTTATTGCCAGTGCTGTCCTGCCTATATTGAGGGCAGTGGTGGGTACATAAATGTAAAGGGAATAAATCTGGAATGACCAAAAGGTTATGACCACAAGGGTCATAATGATACAAGACCACCAATCCCAAGTCCTTGCCTTGGTTGTCCTAAGTCCCTGAGATCATTTAAGTAGCGTGGCACTGGCCTCTTGCCTTCTAAATAGCTAGGAAGCTACAGGAAGAGCTGCATCCCTTCATTTCAAGCCTCGTAAATCATAAATCTTGAGAGCTCCAAGGACAGA
>NC_045440.1:59454813-59468304 GCF_002776525.5 Piliocolobus tephrosceles
CTCAATGACTGAATTCTAAAAGCATTTGAATTCTATTCCATGGTCTTCATCTGATATCTCTACAAACAAATAATTTCACTCATGCACATATATATGAATGTTCATTCAGATTAGGAAAAAATATTTATTATGTGCTTACCTGACTGAAAATGAGTGAAATACTCCCAGATTTTGCCCTAAAATGCAGATAAAAGTCATTAAATATATACAGCTTTTTGGTTGAAGTAAAATTAAACAGTGGTGAAAATGACATACTTTGTGAAGTGTCTATTGGCTCCATTTTCTCCATGCTTTCCTATTTTTATACAGTCTCTCAAAGGAATCTGTATAAAATTGAGAGAAATATTATAAAAATCAGGAAACATAAGACGTACACAAAAAAAATAGGAATGTTTCTGTTTGTATTTAAAATGTGTTTACCTTGATGATGGGCTGGGATATTGCATCTGGTTCAAAAATCGCTGATTTTGAACATATTTTTAAGGAGCCTCTGATTTTCCTAGGGATCCAAGTACAGCAGATTGTTTGATGAGCATAACAAAAATCACAAGACAATCATAGTACATTTTAATTAGAAAGCAGGTTACTAAAGCATCGCATAATAAAAGATCAACAATGCATATAAAGAGAAACTCTCTATTTTTAGATTAACTGGTAAAACAAAACACAGAATAGTGGTTCATACTGGCATTTACATTTCAAATGTTAGAGATTTTTCAAGTTAACTTCTTTGATTTATATGTGTATCTCCATATAGTTTACAGTATCTATTGGCTAGAAAGTTAATGTATCCAAGAAACATCACAGTGAGATATAGTCTTACAGACTGAAAATGCCTACACTCACCCCACCCGAGAGTAACACTGCCTGTTCTTTTGTGTGCAGTAAATGTTTACTTTAGTTTTCTATTTTCAGTGATCAATATATATGTACTGAATAGTTGAGAAGGCCCATCCTACTGAAGGTCACGATTTAGTTTGCAATTCTTTCTCAAAGGGTTTTTGAAATTTTATATCATTTCATATCATTTTTCCAAGTTGTTAACTGCATTTATTTTTCAAATACCCAAAATTACCCAATAGTAACATAAAAACTTTTATGAAATGTCTAAACATACACAAAAAGAATAGAAAACTCCCATGTACCAATGGCCTAGCACTGCAATTGTCAATATGTGGTCATTCTTGTCTTGTGTATAACCCCAAGACCCTGCTGAATAACACAGAAAATTACTGACATCATATACTTTATCCATAAATACTTTAGCAAAAATCTCTGAAGACAGGCTCTCTTAATAAGTGACCAATCATGAACACACTCTAAAAAATTAGTAATTCCTTAATGTTATCATGTATACAGTCAGTGTTGAAATTTTTCTATTTCATAAATGTGTTTTCATAGCCAGTTGCCTCAAATCAAAATCCTAACGAAGTCCATTTTACATTTAGTTGACATGTCTTTTACGTCTCTTAACCTAAAATAATTTTCCCACATTATGAATTTGGCTGAATGCATCACTGTGGTATTCTTCCAACCTATGCATTGCTTCCAAATTATTTATAAGATCTTCCGACAAGAATACTTTCAGACGTAGTGCACGGGTACTGCCTTCGCATCCAGAGGCACCAGGAGGATCAGGTGACATCAATCTCCATATATCCATTACAAAATTTCCCAGCAGCTTCTCTCACCTAAAGGTTTTAGCAGCCATTGAAAATTACTATCTAGATCAAGGGCTGGTAAACTTTAAGTAAAGAGTCAGACAGTAAATATTTTTGCTTTGTGGGCCATGTGGTCTCGGTCACAACCATTCAACTTTGCCGTTATAGGGAAAGCAGCCACACACAGTATGTACACAAATGGGTGTGGCTGTGTTCCAGTAAAACTTTAAAAGAACAAGTGGCAGCTCAGATGTGGCCCAAGGGCTGTAGTTTGCCAAGCCCTGCTGTGAATCCATTCTTTCATTAGGCATTGACATTTTATCATTCCTTCTATGTTATGAGCTAGAATTTATCAACAAAGAACAACTTTACTTATCAGCAATTTGGCTACCCTGAAGTACAATTTGTACAAGGAAAATAACAAAAATGCTTTATTCTTTACCTTTATCAAGTGTCACAAAAATGCGTTGTTGTCTTCCTTTGAGGGTAACTGATTAAGATTATACATACACACAGACACACACACACACACACAGACACACACACACACATTTATAAAATTACGTACTCATGAATTTTAACATTTATGAAACATTTCAATCCACTGCAGAGGTTATTATGTTTTGATGCTTACACTGTCCCATTTTTGGCCCAGTGTTAGCCTCTTTTACTTGCTCCTGCATCCTTTTAATTCATTTACAGTAGTCTTTGATACCTTCCTAACTTGCCAGTATGACAGGATGTCCCAGGTTCATCTCACACATTTCCTGCCTCTGAAGTAGAATCAGCCATTTCTCCAAAGAACCCCCATCCTTTCAGTGGGAAGTGGTATTAAGAGACCATATTCTTGGTGCCAATTGCTACTGAGTTATTTCTAGACCTTTTCAAATGATAGGGATAAGAAATACTGTCATTTAAAGAGAAAAGCAGCACAAAGATGCCCACTCTTACCGCTACTATTTAACATAGTACTGGAAATCCTAGCCAGAGCAATTTGGCAAGTAAAAGAAAGAAAAGGCATCCAAATTGGAAAAATTAAACTGTCTCTGTTTGCAAATAATAGATTTTATATATTAAAAAAACCCTAAGGATTCTACCAAAGAAAACTATTCAAACCAACAAACAAATTCAGTAAAACTGAAGAACACAAAATCAATACGCAAAAACCAGCATTGCATTTCTATATGCTAACAATGATCTATCCAAAAAAAAAAAAATTACAGAAACAATTCAATTTATAAAAGCACCAAAAGAAAAATAAAACAGGAATAAATTTAACCAAGGAGGAAAAAATCTGTACACTGAAAACTACAAAGCACTGATAAAAGAAACTGAAGTCAACACAAATAAATTGAAAGATACCTGGTGTTCACAGACTGGAAGAATTAACACTGCTAAAATGTCCATATTTTCCAAAGCAATCTACAAATTAAAAGCAAACCCTATTAAAATCCCAATGGTATTTTTAACAGAAACAGAAAAAAAATTAACATTGATACAGAACCACAAAATAAAATACCCAAAGCAATCTGTTTTGCTTCATTTTAAGAAACGGGATCTCACTATGTCACCCAGGCCAGAGTGCAGTAGCATGATTATAGTTCACTGCAGCCTCAAACTGGGCTCAATCAATCCTCCTGCTTCAGTTTTCCGAGTAGTTGTGACTTCAGGTGTGTACCACCATGCCCAGCTAATTTTTAGTTTTTTGAGAGATGGGGTCTTGCTAGGTTGCTCAGGCTAGTCTCCAACTCCTGGCCTCAAGTGATCCTCCCTCCTCAGCCTCCTGACTATCTGGGATTACAGGTGCAAGCCACCATGCCCAGTCCAAAGTAATCTTGAACAAGAACAAAACTGGTGGCATCAAACTACCTGGTTTCAAAATATGCTACAAAGCTACATTAATCAAAACAGCATGATACAGCCATACACACCAATGGAACACAATAGAGAAAACAGAAATACATCCACATATATTCAGTCAACTAATCATCCACAAAGGTGCCAAAAACACACAATGAAGAAAGGGTAGTTTATTTAATAAATGGTGTTGAAAAAACTAGATATCCCCGTGGAAAAAAATAAAAGTGAATGCTTACCTCATCCCCTACATAAAAATCTACTTGAAATGAACTGAAGACTTAAATGTAAGTCCTGAAATTGTAAAACTGCTGAAAGAAAAAATAGGGAAAAGCTTCTCAACATTGGTCTGGGCAATATTTTGGACATGACACCAAAAGCACAAGCAATATAAGCAAAAGTACACAAATGGGATTACATAAAACAAAAAGCTTCTGTACAGCAAGAAAAATAAATAAAAAGTCAAAAGACAACCTATGGAATGGGAGAAAATATTTGAAAATCATTGCCAGGCACGGTGCTCACGCCTGTAATCCCAGCACTTTGGGAGGCCGAGGCAGGCGGATCACGAGGTCAGGAGATCGAGACCATCCTGGCTAACACGGTGAAACCTCGTCTCTACTAAAAATACAAAAAATTAGCCGGGCGTGGTGGTGCATGCCTGTAGTCCCAGCTACTCGGAGGCTGAGGCAGGAGAATGGCGTGAACCCAGCAGGCGGAGCTTGCAATGAGCCAAGATAGTGCCACTGCACTCTAGCCTGGATGACAAAGCGAGACTCCGTCTCAAAAAAAAAAAAGAAAGAAAATCATACTTCTGATAAGGGGCTAATATCCAAAATACATTAAAAACTCAAACAACTCGACAGTATAATAAGAAAACAAATAGCCTATTAAAAGACAGGCAGAAGATTTGAATAGACATTTCTCAAAAGAAGACATACAAATGGCTGGGTGCAGTGGCCCACGCCTGTAATCCCAGCACTTTAGGAGGCCGAGGCGGGTGGATCACATCAGGAGATCGAGACCATCCTGGCTAACACGGTGAAAACCCATCTCTACTAAAAATACAAAAAAATTAGCCAGAAGTGGTGGCACACACCTGTAGGCCCAGCTACTTGGGAGGCTGAGGCAGGAGTATTGCTTGAACCCAGGAGGCGGAGGTTGCAGTGAGCAGAGATCATGCCACTGCACTCCAGCCTGTGTGACAACAGTGAGATTCCTTTTCAATTAAAAAAGAAGAAGAAGAAGAAGACATACAAATGGCCAACAAGCATATGAAAAGATCCTCAGCAGCCTTAATCATCAGAGAAAAACAAATCAAAACCACACTGAGCTATTGCCCCACACCTGTTAGGATGGCTATTATCAAAAAACAAAAGATAACAGATGTTGGCAAGAGCGTGGAGAAAAGAGAACCCTTATATACTGCTGGTGGGAATGTGAATTGGTTTAGCCATTAAAGAAAACAGTACAGAGGTTCCTCAAAAAACTAAAAATAGAACTACCATACTACCCAGCAATCCCACTTCTAGGTATACATCCAAAGCAAATGGAATCAGTATGTTGAAGATGTATCTGTATGCCCATGTTCATTACAGTATTATTTACAGTAGCCAAGATTTGGGGTCAATTTAAGTGTCCATTGATAGATGAATGAATAAATATTATATATATGAATATAAAACATATAAAAATAAACATATATACATACATACAATGGAATATTATTCAGCCTCAAAAAAGAAGGAAATCCTGTTACTTGTGGCCATGTGGATGGGCTTGGAGGACATTATGCTAAGCAAAATAAGCCAGCCACAGAAGGACAAATACTACATGATTTCATGTAGAATCTACAAGAGTTGAATTCAAAGAAGAGACTAGAATGGAACTTACAAAAATTCCTTAGGTGGGAAAGCTCAGAGCTTTGTTCAGACAAGAATAAGTTTAACTTTACGAAATTAAAGGGGGTATGGGTGGAAGAAAAGGGGAGATGCTGGGCAAAGTGTACAAATTGTCCATTATCCAGGATAAGTTCTGCAGATTTAATGTGGAGCTATTGACTACAGTCCATACAGGTATCGTACACTTGAAATTGGCTCAGAAAGTAGATCTTATATGTTCTTACTCCCACACACACAAAAGGTACCTGTGAGGTGATGGATATGATAATTAGCTTGATTGTGGTCATCACTGCACAATGTGTATATGTATCAAAACATCACATTGTATACCCTAAATATATACAATTTTTATTCATCAATTATATCTCAGTAAAGCTGGAAAAAAAAGTCTCCCAAGTAGCTGGGATTACAAGGGTGCACCACCACACCTGGCTAATTTTTGTATTTTTAGTAGAGACGAGGTTTCACCACATTGGCCACGCTGATCTCAAACTCCTGACCTCAAGTGATCCGCCAGCCTTGGCCTCCCAAAGTACTGGGATTACAGGCATGAGCCATCACACCTGGCCTTACTGTTTCTTTTTAAATTTAATTCTATATTTAAAATCACAAAAGATGGCCTCTCAGCCTTTTAGCTAGGATAAAGTGTAGTAAAAATCTATAAAATATTTATATGGGTCCAAAACAAAAGTTATAAAATAAGGTACATTTGGAGAAGTCCTCGTTCCATCTCTATATTGTTCTCCTGATCCTTCCCCTCTTCTGTGTAGATAACCATCTCCACTACCTTTTAGTTTTTGCCTCCGATTTTTAAAAACATAATGATAAAGCTGTCCCCTTCTTACAAAAGTAGCTTATGACACACAGTATTCTGCCCCTTGCTTTTTACACTTAATACATGTACAGATCACTTCACAGCATTACAAACAACTTCATTCCTTGTTGAACCTGCATAGTACTCCATCATGTGGCCATTCCTTATCAGTCAGTTCAGTCAGTCTCCTGTAGGACTGTTCCTAGTCTTTTGCTAGTACAAGTAGTGCTATAGTAAACAACCTTGTGCATATGTCCATTAATATATTTGCCAGTGTCTCTTTGAAATTGTATCCTAGAAGTAGCAGTGCTAGGTCAGTAGGTTCATGCACATGTCATCTTACCAGATATTACCAAATACATCTACATGGGGCTGTACCATTTTGCCCTAATAGTTACTTTAAAATTATAAAAACAGGTTTCAGTTTGCTACCTGTAGTTGTATTTTAATAATAAACAAGTACATTTAATTTTAAGCAAGGCATTATGATGATATACGATAGAAGAATGTTGGAAGGAAAAAAGATACGGAATGAGGGAAAAGAATATGAGCAAAATTCCAGAGATAAGACAGCAAGGTGCTGTGTTCAGCGATGAATAGTTATCTAATTTGATTGAACGCCAAGGAAATACGTATGTCATAAGCTACCAAACAAAAAAAACAGGTAATTTTTACTTTAGCTTGTATTTAAACAAATACCACATGTTTTTTATCCTTTAAGGATAAAACCTGAAGAATAATAAAAATAAATGGATTTATCTACTGTCAAAGAATTTTCTAAGTTATGGCTTATAGTAGTTAAGTAACCTCCCAAAAGGAAATCATTAGCAGATACATTTTTGCTGGAACAATTTTCATCTTAGTTAATTATAAGTTGCCATTATAAGCAAACAAAAAGCTTCATTACACGCTTTTGTACATAGCTTTCAAAAGGTAAAGTCAAAGAATCTGTTTTTATAGTTATGAGTAATAGTTATTAAGATATTGAGAAATCAGATCTTGCTTCTAGTTCAAATCGCATTATTCAATTTGAAAGTGCTGATTTTATACCACTCTTGTGGTTTATAATCATTACTTTATAACAATGTCACCCAAACAACTGAGAGCAAAAGATACTGCATAACTATAAGAGGGATGCAAGAAAAGAAAGAAGGGATGGATTGGAGTCCAATCAAGCTTAAGATATCCACAACCCCAGAATTAAAACAAATGCTTTTCAGCTTTGAAAAATGTTTCAAGTTACAATTACAACTTTTAAATACACTCTTCTCATTACTTCCCTAATAAGAGAAAAGATGAAAAAAACTTCATGGGAGATAAAATAATAAACATAGCAAAAACTCTCCACAAGACTCCCCTGGGTTACAACCTCCAATAAAAATCTAAATAAAATTTACTTTAATTTTTTTAAAGCCTAATTTTTTTCTTTAGTTAACACTTATTTATGATCACACATTTAACTTTAAAAGTATCAATATCAGAAAGGTTTGTCTGTCCATGGAGATATCGAAGCTTCCTTACCTTTCATGGTGACTGCCCTTGTGCAAAATGTGATTGGCTCTATGCTGTTCAAAGTAGTACTCCTCCAAGTTAAGCAGCAGCAAGGAAAATCTGGATTCGGGGGGAAAAACATCTTTCAGTTTATTTTTTAGTATGTATAAGAAGGCAATATATTTAAAACGCCTGATCCCAAAAAGTTTTTCCATTCATGAATTTAACAAACACTTATGAAACATGTGTATCATGCCAGGCAGTCCTCTCTGCCCAGTGGCAAGAAGTACATAGATGGGCCTGCCTTGTGTCCAAATAACTACTATGGCAAAAATAAAATCGCTCACCAGGTGCACGTACTACTCTTTTACAGAAACCCTGAATTTTGTGAAGTTAAACGCATCCTTACCTGAATAAAGCTCAGAGCTTTCCCACTTAGGAAAGTTTGGTCATTTGTTTCCCCTGACTGAACAATGCTAGGCTTCCCCACCTCTTCCCTGTCATACCCCCCGCCGCCCCGAACATCTGTCTCATGGTTATCTAAGTTACTCCCACAAGACCACATGCCTCTAGGAGACAGATCTTTTTTTTTTTTTTTTTTTTTTTGAGATGGATTTTCACTCTTGTTGCCCAGCCCAGAGTGCAATGGCGCAATCTCGGCTCACCATAACCTCCGCCTCCCGGGTTCAAGTAATTCTCCTGCCTCAGCCTCCCAAGTAGCTGGGATTACAGGCATGCGCCACCACACCTGGCTAATTTTGTATTTTTAGTAGAGACGGGGTTTCTCCATGTTGGTCAGGCTAGTCTCAAACTCCCAACCTCAGGTGATCCGCCCACCTCAGCCTCCCGAGGTGGTGCTGGGATTACAAGCATGAGCCACTGCACCGGGCCGACAGATCTTTAGATATTCCCCTGGGATAACCAGCCCATGCTGTCTATATAATGGGTGTTTAATAAGTAAAATGAGTAAACCAAACTGAATGGGATTGAAATATAGTTCTTTTTAAAGTTGTAAGTGATTTAAACTTTTAAAAACAAGAGAAGATATTAAGAAAAATTATTAATTTTGTTGTATGGCTACAGCAACAAATACATGACAAATAAGTGAAAACAGGCATTTTTTTGTTTTGTTTTGTGATAAAGATCAGGAAACATCAATGGTATCTAGAGTTACAGGCAAAAGCTTTCATGAAAAGTGTGGGACTTGAGATGGACCTTAAGTTCCAGTGTGTTAGAGGAAGAAATTTACATTAAACATGGCAGATTACACATATATGTTTATTTCCCTGCCTCTTGAAACACCACTACAATGTGAATAAAACTATTTTTAAATGGTAAAACCCACAGGGTAAAGCAAATTGGAGAGATATTAAAGCAGAGAAGAGACATGAACAAATCTGTGAGAAATGGAAAGCAGACGGCGGGGAATAAGCAGTGCTCAGAAATTAGAACTTCAGATGCCTCAGAGAAGGCACCACTCAGGAGAAAACCAGTTCAAGTCACTGGACTTCCAAAAAGTTCAAAAACTGCAGTATCAGGTGCTGGAGAGGATGTGCAGAAATAGCAAGGTTTTTACACTGTTGGTGGGAGTGTAAATTAGTTCAGCCATTGTGGAAGACAGTGTGGCGATTCCTCAAGGATATAGAACGAGCAATACCATTTGTCCCAGCAATCCCATTACTGGGTATATACCCAAAGGATTATAAATCATTCTACTATAAAGACACATGTACATGTATGTTTAATGCGGCACTGTTCACAATAGCAAAGACTTAGAACCAACTCAAATGCCCATCAATGACAGACTGGATAAAGAAAATGTGGCACATATAGACCATAGAATACTATGCAGCCATAAAAAAGGATGAATTCATGTCCTTTGCAGGGACATGGATGAAGCTGGAAACCATCATTCTCAGCAAACTAACACAAGAACAGAAAACCAAACACTGCATGTTCTCACTCATAGGTGGGAATTGAACAATGAGAACACATGGACACAGGGCAGGGAATATCACACACGGGGGCCTCTTGTGGGGTGGGGGGCTAGGGGAGGGATAGCATTATGAGAAATACCTAATATAGATAATCGGTTGATGGGTGCAGCAAACCACCATGGCACGTGTACACCTATGTAACAAACCTGCACGTTCTGCACATGTACCCCAGAACTTAAAGTATAATTAAAAAAAAAAAAAGAAAAGAAATTGCAGCATCAGGTACCAGGAGGACAGGGTTTGTAAAGCATGAGGGGTGATTAAAAGTAAATGAGGGCAGTGGCACCCAATTCTTTTCCTGATGGGTTACCCCTACTGCACTCTGGCATGTGGTTTTTCTATTTAAAAAAAAAAAAAAAGTGGAACAAGAGGCTCCACACTAGGTATCAGGGACCGTGGAGACCAGGACTGTAGTGTGAAAAGAGGATGATTATGCAAAACATGAAATAGATGAACACTAGTTTGCTGAGAATTATGGTTTCCAGCTTCATCTATGTATCACTCCAGGCAGGAGTCCAGTACATTAGTTTTGGAAAAAACTAAATAGCCTCAGAGAAAAAGCCAGGTCTCTACAACATTATCCCACAGTGAAACTCAACTGAAATGGCCCATTCCCAGTGACACGGAATTACATGCTTCACATTTAAATATGAATGAACAGCCTATGATCACAGCCTCTAGGATGAAAGAACAAAGCCAAGGCAAGCAGGAAGAATGCAACTTGAAGGACTAAACACAATGTAGAGAACAGAAGAAAAGGTCAAAAGGCTATAATTAATGTCCCTACAAAGAAGAAGTTATATTCATGACACCAGAAGAGATGCTCATTAAAAAAAAAAATAGGCCAGGCGCAGTGGCTCACACCTGTAATCCCAATACTTTGGGAGGCCGAGACAGGCAGTTTGCCTGAGGTCAGGAGTTCGAGGCCAGCCTGGCCAACATGGTGAAACCCCACCTCTACTAAAAGTACAAAAATTAGCCAGGTGTGGTGGCGGGCACCTATAATCCCAGCTACTCAGGAGGCTGAGGCAGGAGAATTGCTTGAACCTGGGAAGCAGAGGTTGCAGTGAGCCGAGATCATACCACTGCACTCCAGCCTGGGTGACAAGAGCAAGACTACGTCTCAAAATAGTAATCATCATCATCATCATCATCATCTGAACCAAAAGAAAAGTAACTCAAAAAATTAAAAATGATAGCAGAAACCAGTTATACCACACTAATTGATAACTTTTATTGTCTGTTCTTCATATTTAAATCCATGAACAAGAATCAATTACAGGCTAAACTGCCAGAGTGCAAAACAAAATGCACACTAGCAATACTTAATCTGAATTTCAATATAATCACAAGACAGAATTGGAGCTACGCATCCTTCCTTCTCTTTCCTAATCTCCTCACTCCTTCTCTTATAGAGAGGGAAGAATAGAGTAAGTATTCTTCAACAAGACAAGGGCATAATTTCATTTCTATGAAGCACAATAGCCTTCAGAGACAACTCTTCCATACAATTATTAAAATATAATCATATCAACTATTTTAGAACTAAAGTCATCATTTTGGTAAGTGAATTAATTATAGCCTCCTTAATTTATCAATATGCATATTTTGCAAGAAATGTAAAACACATAGTTAAGGGATATAACCAAATCCTATTGTTCGAAGTTAAAGGATTAAGAAACTTTTAAGTCTATATTAATTAAGTCTATATTTTCTTTTTACTAAAGTGTTGTTATACCCGCTTTAAAATTTTTCTATGTAAAAATTATTACAATTAAGTTTCATGATTTTTAGAACAATGATTTTCAAACTACATTTTATGTATTAAAAGAGTCCATGCTTTAAAAAAAAAATTAAAATCACCATTTTGTAACTGGAGGGTCTCATCCATTGGTATTGTATCTGACTGTAAATTATTTCTTTAGAAGACTCTTAGCCCTGCCCCTACATATTCCTAGTTTAATCCTCCTTTGCAGAGGTTTGGTTTCATTCTCTATAGAGAAGTATCCTCATTGAGCAACTCAACATTCCTAAAAAGATGTTTTCCTATTCTCACGTCACCTAAATTTTAAAGCCCACTGTACAACACTTAACCAGAACTTAAAATAGCTAGAGTAACCTTGCATTCCACTCAACAATTACTCAGCACTCGGCTGATGAACAATATTTACAGTGGATCCAGAAGGTTTTGCTAGTCAATGCTTTCTCCAACATGCTTCACTGTGATAAGAAGTGTAACCCAAGCACCTTGGGAGGCAGTGCTGTGATGCCATGACACCTTTGTGATGTGTGCAGAGGCAAAGGAAAGCACAGGAGTGCTGTATATTTGCCACCTCTACTCTCAATACCCCAACACCAGCCTTGAATGAAGCTAGACTATAGTGCGCCTACTAGAAAGTTGATTTAATTAAACAGGGCATTTTTAAGAAGCTTCTGAAAATGATTTCTGAAATAAGGAAGAAATTAAGAAAACTGTTATAGACAAGGCAAGATCACAGTCCTACTACTCACCACTGGAAACATTCCCCCAGTAATACATTGGATGGTGATCTAGTTTGGATGTTCTGTCCCCTCCATATTTCATGTTGAAATGTGATTCCCAATGTTGGAGGTGGAGGCCTGGCAAGAGGTGATTGGATCATGGGGGTAGATCCCTCATGAATGACTCAGCACCATCCCCTTCATGATAAATGAGTTCACAATCTGTTCACTCAAGCTCTGGTTATTTAAAAGGGTCTGGGACCTTCCCTTTCTCTCTCCTGCTCTGTCTCTTGCCATGGGATACACCTGCTCCCACTTCACTTTCTGCCATGAGTAAAAGCTCCCTGAGGCTTACCAGAAACCAAGCAGATGCTGGTGCTTTGCTTCCTGTACAACCTGCAGAACCATGAGCCAATTAAGCCTCTTTCCATTGTAAATTACCCAGCCTCAGGTATTTCTTTATAGCAAAACAAAAACAGACTAAGACATAAAATTGGCACCATGGAATAGGGCATTTTATTATGAATATACGTAAAGACATGGAAGCAGCTTTGGAACAGGGTAACAGGCAGAGGTTGGAAGAGTTTGGGGGACTCAGAAGAGGACAGGAAGACAAGGGAAAGTTTGGAACTTCTCAGTGAATGGTTCAATGGTTGTGACCAAAATGCAGATAGGAATATGGACAGTGAAGGCCAGGCTGACATGGTCTCAGATGGAAGTGAGGAAATCAATGGGAACTGAAGCAAAGGTCGCCCTTGTTACAAACTAGCGAAGAACTTGGCTGCATCTGTGTCTATGTTCCTAGGGATCTGTGGAAGGTTGAACATAAGAGTAAGGACTTAGGTAGGGCATGTGGCAGAAGAAATTTCTAAGCAGCAAAGTGTTCCAGAACTGGTCTGGCTGCTTCTAAAAGCCAACAATCAGATACAGGAACAAATAAATGACTTAAAGTTGAAACTTAAGGCCGGGCACGGTGACTCAAGCCTGTAATCCCAGCACTTTGGGAGGCCGAGACGGGCGGATCACAAGGTCAGGAGATCGAGACCATCCTGGCTAACACTGTGAAACCCCGTCTCTACTAAAAAATACAAAAAAACTAGCCGGGCGACGTGGCAGGCGCCTGTAGTCCCAGCTACTCGGGAGGCTGAGGCAGGAGAATGGCCTAAACCCGGGAGGCGGAGCTTGCAGTGAGCTGAGATCCGGCCACTGCACTCCAGCCTGGGCGACAGAGCGAGACTCCGTCTCAAAAAAAAAAAAAAAAAAAAAAGTTGAAACTTACATTCAAAAGG
>NC_045440.1:59468404-59491952 GCF_002776525.5 Piliocolobus tephrosceles
GTTGAAACTTACATTCAAAAGGGAAGCAGAACATAAAAGTTTGGGAAATTTGCAGCCTGGCCATGTGGCAGAGAAAGAAAAAGCATTTTCAGGAGAGGAATTCAAGCGGGCGGAGTAAGCTATGAAGTAATTGCTTGCTAGAGAGATGAGCATGACTAAAAGGTTGCCAAGGGCTAATATCCAAAACAATGGGGAAAAGGCCTCAAAGGCATTTCAAAAGTTTTCAGGATGTCCCTCCCATCACAGAGGGCCTAGGAGAGAAAAGAAGGACTTAGGGGGCCAAGCCCAGGTTCCTACTGCCCAACACAGCCTAAGGACACTGTTCCCTGCAGACCCACTGCTCCCTGCAGACCCGCTGCTCCACCTCCAGCCATGCCTCAAAGGGCCACAAGTACAACTCACGATGCTGCTCTAAAAGGTTGCAAAACATTAGCCTGGGCAGTTTCCATGTGGTGTTAGGTCTGCAGGTGCACAGAATGCAAGCATGAAGGAGTCTTGGCAGCTTCCCCCTAGATTTTGGAGGATGTGTGAAAAGGCCTGGGATCCCGAGCAGAAGCCTGCTGCAAGGATGGAGCCCATACAGAGAACCTCTAGGACAGCAGTGTGAAAGGGAGAAGCGGGCTGGAGCCCCCACACAGAGTCCCCACCAAGTGGAGCTGTGGGAAGGGGGCCACCGCCCTCTAGACTCAACAATGGTAGAGCCATCAGCAACTTGCAGCCTCAGCCTAGAAAAGCTGCTGGCACTCAACTCCAACCTGTGAGAGCAGCCATGTGGGCTGCACCCTTCAAAGCCACAGAGGCAGAGCTACCTAAGGCCTTAGGAGCCCACCTCTTACACCACTGTGCCCTGGGTATGGGACAAGGAGTCATACGAGATTATTTTGGAACTTTAAGATTTAATAACTGCCCTACTGGGTTTCAGACTTCAATGGGGTCTACTGCCCCTTTCTTTTGGCAGATTTCTCCCTTTTGAATGGGAATGTTTACCCAATGCCTGTACCACCACTGTATCTTGAAAGTAGATAAATTGTTTTGATTTTACAGGCTCATAGGTGGAAAGAGATGGGTTTAAGATGAGACTTGGGACTTTGGACTTGATGTTGAAATAAGTGAAGACTTTGGGGGACTATTGGGAAGAAATGATTGTATTTTCCAATGTAAGAACGTGAGATTTAGGGGGTCAGGGGCAGAATGATATAGTTTGGATGTTTGTCCCCTCCAAATCTCATGTTAAAATGGAATTATCAATATTGAAAGGAGGATCCAGTGGGAGGTGACTGGATCATGGGGGCAGATCCCTCATGAATGCCTCAGCACCATCCCCTTGGAAATAAGTGAGTTCATGCTCAGTTAGTTCACATGAGATCTGGTTGTTTAAAAGAGTCTGGGACCTCCTCCTCCTCTCTCTTGCTCCCTGTCTTGCCATGTGATGTACCCACTCCCACTTCATCTTCAACCATGAGTAAAAAGCTCCCTGAGGCTTCACCAGAAGCTAAGCACATGCCAGTGCCATCCTTCCTTCCTGTACAGCCTGCAGAACTGTGAGCCAATTAAACTCTCTTGAATTACCAAGTCTCAGATATTTCTTTATAGCAAAATAAAAATAGACCAACACAAACAACAATCTCTGAAGAGAGTCATTCAAACATTATTATTCCACCTAAACTAACTTCCTCTTTCTCAATTGTGCTATGAAGTCTTCACCAAAGCAAACCTTCTCCTCTGCCAAAGTTCAGATGAATTAAATCTACTGCCTTTTCTTGACTTTCCTGCATTTTACCTGACTTCAAACATAGTCAGAACTCTGTCAAAAGAGATGAGATTAGCAGCATGACATTCATGCTGGGGACTGGTGACAACAACTTCCTCTTCTAGTGGTTTATAAATAATCTGTCTGATCTAGAATTTGCATTAAACCTATTTATGCACATATGTTCTTTCAGCACCTTTCAAAGTTCCTAGATTAATGAAATAATTCTGTGGTTCTACACTCAAACTCTCCCAGGATTTTACGCCAGGAGACATAAGCATGTGGGTACCCTTTGCATCTTCACCCATTTTGCAAAAGTTCATCCTATCTCTTTCAGTCTGAAGGTTAGTATTATTAATAGAATACAGAATAAGAGCTTTCTCTGTCATAAATTAATGTTACACCTGGTACCAGGCTAGGCCTAGGCAGCAGCCCAGTACTTCCTAGTTCCAAAGGCAACTTTAGAAGTTTTCTTGTTTTTATTTTTTTAATCTGTACCATTTTTCAAAGTTTCCACTCATTTGGGGCTTTAATCCTTTTGAAATTAACTATGTATAACCTTGTTTTATATTAAAACTAATAATTACAAACTCAGAGAAATACTACCTGTACAACTATTCTTTATTTGCTAGCCTGATTTTCTTTTTCTTTTTTAGCTTCCTTCCAACATGTAAGCTTGCCTGATTTTCTGTAACTCCTCACAAAAGATCATTTGGATTAGATGTTCTTAATTATATTTTTGACAGTTTCACAAACTTCCTGGGTCAATATGCTTTCCAAGGCCAGGTGCGGTGGCTCAAGCCTGTAATCCCAGCACTTTGGGAGGCCAAGACGGGCAGACCACGAGGTCATGAGATCGAGACCATCCTGGCTAACACGGTGAAACCCCGTCTCTACTAAAAAATACAAAAAATTAGCCGGGCGAGGTGGCCGGCGCCTATGGTCCCAGCTACTCGGGAGGCTGAGGCAGGAGAATGGCGTGAACCCGGGAGGCGGAGGTTGCAGTGAGCTGAGATCCAGCCACTGCACTCCAGCCTGGGCAACAGAGCAAGACTCCGTCTCAAAAAAAAAAAAAAATGCTTTCCAAACTGTGCAGTAACAGCACCTATCTTTTTTGTTCCTTGGAACTTTCAATACCTGCTTTCTTAAAAATCTAGGTTCTATGTATGACAGGATCCCTGTCAACTCCCCTGAGCTCCAGCAATAAACAACTTGATATGACTGCTTTTTCTGATGGTTCATTTCATTGCTACTTGGTTAATAATTTGTCTTTAATATTCAGCATTAAGTAAAGTTCTCAAGTTTAGGATAAATTAAAACTTTAACAAAGGAAGTCAATAAACTGTACTTAGATTTCATTAAGCATTTCAGCCAGCATCTCTATTGCCACTTCCTGTTCTCTCATTTACACCAGGTACACAGTCACCACTTCTTCCACCCACTTAATGTGGCCCGTAACAAAAGAACACAATCATGTTATCTTTGTTCCTCTTTCCAATTGTGTTCTCTGGGTTTTTCTTCCGGGGTTTCATGGATTCCCCTTCAGATGTATACCTTCTTAACACTCAAAGGCCACTGCCTCACCTCCTAGCAGGTCTTTCCTTTTCAATAGGTCTGCAGCTTTTCAACACTAGATTCCAATTTTGGGTGTTATCTCACCCAACTCCAGTGACACCTAAAACACACATTAATCCTTTTTTGTTAAAAGACCCAGCTCATTTTATTATCCATGTTCTACACATTTTCAGAGAGACATCTGCAGGACTAAATACATTTCTAGTTTCTGTACCAGTTGTTTTCACCTATAAATTACCGGCCCTTCTTCCCTCCCAGAAAGAGTTCTCAAGAATTTAAACAATTTCACTCTTTCATCTGACCTTTTTAGCCCTTCCCCTCAGTAATTAGGTTAAAGCTTTCTATCACTCAGCTACACTCTAGAAAATTACATTCTCCCTGCCTATGTGAGATGCAGTGACTTCCAGCCAAGATGGTTCAGATATCAAAATCCCTTTCACTGACACCATCCATAAAGTCAGTAATTCTATTTTCAAGTCTCAGCAATTTATAGAAGAAATGGTAAAAATGTCATCTATGCTCTCAAAGTTCTCCAGTTTCCTTATCAAGGGTCATAGTGCAGGGCAGGAGCCTTCCACGAGGCTTTTTATATGTACTATCAAGAAGTTAAAGAAGGAAGTTTAGTTAGAAGGGACAAACAGATAAAACATCAAGATGAAGGCTGAATTACTGTTATCTGGAGCAGCACTTCACAAAGGTTAATGTGCGCACAATCATCTGGGGATCTTGTTAAAATGCACAGTTCGAGGCAGTAGCTCCAGGGTGAGGCCTGAGAATGTGCATTTCTAACAAGCTTCAGGCACACATGTGCTGCTGGCCTGTGGCCCACACTTTGACTAACAAGATTCTGATATCTACATAAAACAGGCTTCATTCATTCCTGACTCAGTCTAAACTTCAAGGATACCATAAAAAGAAGCACTGGCCAGTAGCCCACAACCTAGTATTTAAAATAGAAGCAGTATGGTACAGTGGAAAAGACGTTGGACTTAGATCAGAGAACATTTGTTCTAGCCTTAGCTCAGCCTGGATCCAAATTTTCCAAAACGATTTCAGCTTTAGGAAGTTGAAGCAGGATAGATGAAGAAAAAAAAAATCTATATCTAGACAGCAAAACACTACAGAAAGGAGATCTTAAAAGCAGCCAGAGAAAAGACAGATTACCTACAAAGAACAATTAGACTTAACAATATTGGTTTGTTGCAGGCTGGTCTCCCAGAAGAGAAGGTGGCCTCCTGCAAAGTTTCAGAGAAAACTGCTATGACTGTGTTTAAAGTAATCAAACCTCATCAACCACAAGGCTTGAGCCCCAGTCCCCTAACCATGCCAGGAAAAAAGCTGGTGTTTCCCCAATCGGGAACAAACCCTGCCACATTACACAGACTTAGCCAAGTCAAGCCAACAAGCAGGTGAGGATATCCTGCAGCCACAGATGCTGAGCTGAGTGACCCAAGGTTCCGTTACAGTATGATCCTAGTGTACTCTGGCCCCGGTCACTCTCTGGAGTGTTGGTTTCTCCTCGAGTCTGAAGTTGGCCCAGCCAGGTAGCTGAACTTTGCCCCAGGGGGACAGGGCACAACTATCACTGACCTTTCTCTGTGAGGTACCCCCCAACACCCCAGAGCACTCCAGCAAGTCTGGTGCATATTCCCTGGCCCTTTGCATTTGTTTGGATAATCTTCAAAATGCTGAGAGAATTAAACATCTAGCAAAACGGATTTTCGACGCAAAAGCAAAATAAGGATATGTTCAGACAGACAAAAACAGAGGTGGTTTATCATCATCCAACCCTGATCAGAGGAAACTTCTAAAGGATATTCTTCAGGAAAGAGAAAATAATTCTGTAACAAGGACACGACACGTAAGAAGGAGTACTGAACAAAAACGATGGTAAATATGCACGTAAAACTATAGAAGCTTGAACCAGGCAATTAGTAATGCACAATCTGTAGGTTTAAAATAGAGATAAAAAACACCAGACAATAACAGACTGTAATTGAGAATGGGGGCACAGGAGTTAAGTGTTCCAAGGTTGTTACATTGGTGGAGAGGAGAATAAAGATAATGATTAGCTTCAGATCTTAAATTTAATATACTAACATTTTAAGGATAAGCATTAGAAAAACAAATAAAATATGTAACTTCCATACTCTTCGGAGAAAAATGAAAGGGAGCAAGGGGGCCTTATTTAATCCAAAGGAAGAGGGGAAGGAAGCAAAATAAAAGAACAAAACTAAAAAGCAAAAAGTGAATTCAGACATATTTGTAATAATAAATGTAAACAGACTAAACTAATTCATTAAGATAAAAATTATCAAAATGATTCATTAAAAAAAAGTCCAAGTATAAGCTGTTTATAAGAAACAGGCCTAAAGCCTTAAGTCACAGAATAGTGAAAAGCGAAACAATGGAAAATTCCATACAATGCAAATAATCAAAAGAAAACTGATATAGCTATATTAATATCAGACAAAATAGAAAAAAAATTACTAGGTCATTATAGATTGATAAAAAAATTCAACTCACCAAGAAGATAACAATTCTGTTACTGAATACAAGTTAAAAAAAAAAAAAAAAAAGATAATTTTCAAAATCTATGAGTTAGACATTTTAAGACACAATTCTAAATATCTGATGGTTAAAAGATGAAGTGACAATGGCATTTAGGAAAAAAATAGCACTGAATTCCTTAAATGACCATTCCTATTTTATATCACATTAAAAATTTTTTTAATGAAAATTATACAGCATACTCAAAATCCATTTATGGATACATTCCTGTGACTTCTCAATGGTAGCCACTTAGAGGTTAATTTGAGATAAAAGGGAAGTAAATGGGTAGGCTAGTAATACATTTTGGGTAAAGTCAATATAGATTCTAAATTAACCAAGAGATTTGCAATATGTATTTCCTCTCTCGCTGTTTTTCATGTGAGAAAAATAAACCCTATTTGTGTAAGTCATAGTCAGGTAGATTTACTGGGATCTATCGGCATTGCTGACTAATTAAGTCCTGACTTTACCTCCATTTATCTCCATTTTCAACACCTGGTATATTCCACAAACAGATCTGAAAAGACTGGGATGATAAGCCTTAGAAATGAAAGATTAAACCGAAGTATCACAATCACTTTGCTCTCTCACCAAGTGCTTTTAATAAAATAAATATAGACACAATTGATTAAACAAACATATTGAGTAACAGAAAGGCCGGGCGTGGTGGCTCACCTGAGGTTAGGAGTTCGAGACCAACCTGACCAACATAGAGAAACTTCCTCTCTACTAAAAATACAAAATCAGCTGGGTGTGGTGGTGCATGCCTTGAATCCCAGCTACTCTGGAGGCTAAGGCAGGAGAATCGCTTGAACCCGGGAGGCGGAGGTTGCAGTGAGCCAAGATTATGCCATTGCACTCCAGCCTGGGCAACAAGAGCGAAACTCTGTCTCAAAAAAAAAAAAAAGAAAGAAAGAAAGTTAATATTACCATAATCAAGAGTATTATACACTCATGGAATGTCCAAAACAAAGTTGAAACCTCAAAATGCCTGTTTTTTTTTGCAATAGGGTCTCACTGTGTCACCCAGGCTGGGGTGCAGTGGTATGATCATAGCTCACTGTAACCTTGGACTCCTGGGCTCGAGCAAGCTTCCCACCTTTTAATATATTTCATATTAAAATAGAAATGTCTTAAATAGCAACAGTTGGTATAATATCCTTATCTACTAATCCACTATATACACCTGCCATCCCTGATAAATCCAAGGAAGATATGTGAATTGCCTTTAAAAAATGTTTCAATTTACCCTCACCAACACCTGCACAGGACATTTTTTTAAAAACAATAACATCAATATGGTTCCTGCCATCTACATTTTTTTTTTTTTTTTTTTTTTTTGAGATGGCCGGACTGGAGTGCACTGGAGTGGCGCCGTCTCGGCTCACCGCAACCTCCGCCTCCCAGGTTCAAGCAATTCTCCTGCCTCAGTCTCCTGAGTAGCTGGGACTACAGGCGCAAGCCATCACACCTGGTTAATTTTTTTTATTTTTGTTAGAGATGGGGTTTCACCATATTGGCCAGGCTGGTCTCGAACTCCTGACCTCGTGATCTGCCTGCCTTGGCCTCCGAAAGTGTTGGGATTACAGGCTTGAGCCCTGCGTCCGGCCTGCCACCTAAATCTTAACCAGGATATAAGTATACTTAATTTGAATGGCCAAGTATCTGTTTGTTTTCTAATCCTTAAAATTACCAAAGCATTTATTTATAAACATCACCAATAAATGGCACCACTTTATAGTTATTCAAACCAGAAGCCTAAGAGTAGAATTTCCATGTTTAGCAAATAAAAATATCATATGCCCAGTAATATTTGAATTTCAAATAATATACTTTAAAAATGTTTAGTACAAGTATATCCCCAATATTGCATCTACTGTTGAATTTACTTATACTAAAAAAATTTTAGTATAAGTATATACCAAATATTGCATATACCATCACATTTACTTATACTAAAAAATTATTCATTGTTTATCTGAAATTCAAACTTAACTGGGTGTACTGTATTTTATCCGATAATCCCAGCTGGAATTGTTCCTCTATCACCTCTCACATACAATACACCACACCAAGACCTGTCAATCATACATCCTAAAAACATCTAGAATCCATCCACTTTCCTCCATTTATTCTGCCACCACCTTGGTCTAAAACACCAACGCAAGAATCTCCTAGTCCGTCTCTCTGCTTCTGCTTTTGCAGAAATATCAGTCACTTTAAACACAGTACATCAACTTAGTAATAAGAGAAGTAAATGCTAATTTCAAGTTTCTTCTTTTCTGGGGTCAATATTTGGTAGCTCTGGAAATCTAAAATCCCTTAATTAGCATTAGAGCCGCCAGTGAACTTACAATGAACAAGTTGAGGCCATTCATGGGTAACCTCTGAAACAATCCCTCTTCAGGTTTTCCAAGGAAAGTAACAATTTTCTTGGGTATGCTGAAGCCAATGACCAGTCCAATCCATTTGCTAATTTGTGTTTATGTAACGCAAGGGGATAAACCAGGAAAAATCTGGGCAGAAATGGTAAATCTGGGGCTCAGTAAAGTTGCCTTAAAATATTCATGTTTCAGAATGAATTCTAAGATTTATAAAGAGACTCCTTGATTCTAGCGCACACCTGATGTGAGACATTCCTGTCATTCAAATGCGTATTCTATGCATTGAATGGCATATGTGCCCATCAGCCCAGGTTGCTAAGCCATGGGGCAGAGCACTAAACAATTTGGGCACTCAGCAAGTTAGAATTCAGATAAATATAAAACACATGGAGCCAACTTTTTCAGATGACTGATGCTCAGGAACAGCTGATGCCTCCTGACTGGATAGATAAATGTTTTGGTTGTGAGAGCTAGAGTTCTCTCTGAACACTGCCGGCCTATCACGTTGTTGTCTAATCATCGAATTCTAACACAGCAGCATATACACGGAAATATAAGTACAAGTTTCAAGGTTTGTGTGACACTACAGAGCTGTGAACTAGCCAAATTGAACACAAATTACTTCCATCGAAATAACAGCCAGAACCAAGGAAAAAATGTTTCCCTGTATATCAAAGAGGCCACAGTATTGGCACGAATGACTCATATCATGGCAATTTAAGTGTGTCAAAGTTCTCACAATTTAAATCTGAATGTTCACCCACCAACAAGTCTTAATATTGTTGATACTAAACAAGGAAACTCCACTCAAGCTCTTTCCACAAGAAAAACGCATTACAAATTCAGTCAGAAGGGTATCCCCAAGTGTGAGTTACATAGTTAGGGCTCAGTTATTTAATAAACAAGCCTTTCTGTGACTAAAACCTAATCACATCACCAAAAACATTTTTGGAAGCCACATCTGAGATATGTTTTCTGTGTATCGTATCTTCTTCTCTATAGCAGAAAAATGACATTTCGGACGGTGGATACACTGGTTAGACCAACATTACAGATTAGAGGAGGATGAACGCCTGGATGAAAGGGGTCGAGTCAACCCTTATTAAACAAGTGTAGACAAATCTTGAAGTCTGCACTTGTATTCCCACGTGTAACCTGCTTTGCTGGTATTCACTGATGAGACAACGTGACAGGCTAGCAGCACTGGAAAATCTGTAGCTCTCACAATCAAAACAGTGTGTTTGTAAAATGATTCAGCCCCCCCCCCCCCTTCCTTTTGGCCGCTGAGCTGCAGACCCAGCAAGTTGTTTCTGTCACCAAAAATGCGCTTGAACTATACATAGAGCCGAAGTGAGCTTTCTTATGAGACTTCCTTTGGGGACAGGTCCAGAATCTCTGAAAGGGAACTGTTGCGAGATAATTTTAGCTCCAGGGATTCCAAATCCTTACTGGGATGCCGGTAACAAGGAGTGCTCTGCTGCCGCACCGCGATTTCACTGCAAAGCTTTCCAACACAAGGTCTACGGCGCGGGGAGCAAGTGTTCGCGGGGCAGGACCTTGGCTTTCCTCAGAATCAGGCCTTTCCGGAGGCCCTCCTCCCAGCCTTCCAGCGCATGGAGCTAGTCCCGTGTCTAAAGGAGTCGGCAGGAAAAAGGCGCAGTAATGCGAGTGGGTGGTCGCCGGCCTGCTCCGTGCCGCCCAGCGACCAACTTTGCGGCGCCGGCGCCGAGTGCCTGAACCCGATTAAAGGGAAGGATTAGAAAGAGGGTGCCCGCCGGGCAGCGTACTCACCCTCCCCAGCGAACGCCGGGGCTCGCGTGCCGGGCGCCGGGGTAAGGATCCGCGCCCCGACCCCGCGCGGCCTTCCGGGTGAGCTGCCCGTGGCCGCAGGGACTGCACTGCCGGCCGGCTCGGCGTGCTTCGGCCGCGGGGTGGGATCTGGCCTGGCCCGTCATCGGGTTCCTGTCCCCGGCAGGCTCTGGTCCAGACCAGGCCCCCGGCCTCTCACCCCGACCTCGGGTTTCCGCCACAGCCCCCAGCCCGGGCCCTGGACATGCGTCCGGCCCCTGCCTCCGTGCCCGGCCACCACGCCGCCTCCCGTCCCTCAGATCTCCGGCGGGCGTCCCCACGACCGGCCCCGACCAGGCCCCCGGCTGGGCCCTTCTTCAGCTGGGCGCGCACCTCTCCTTGGAGTAGAGCTGCAGCTGCTGCTCCTGCTGCTTCTTCCGGATAAACGCCATGGAGGGCAGGCGCGGGCGGGCGCGGAGCGCACAGGCAGGCCCCACCGCCGCCCGCCGAGGAGGTCCGGAGGAGCCGGGGAGGGCGGACTCGGCGGCCGGCTGGGGAGCGCGCGGCTGCCGGCCTGGCTTCCCGTGCGGCGCCGCTGAGCGGCCGAGAGCCCGACGCGGCGTCCGGGCCGCGCTCACCGCAGCATCCTCGCGTGGGGACTCCGGCGGCACCGTGACTCAGGCCCGGAGGAGGGGCGCGCGGTAACACGAGGCGCCCCAAACTCAGGATGCCTCAGAGAATCGCCAGGAGCAGCGGCCAGACTAGGATCCGACATCACACACTAAATGTTTCACCACTTTACCAACTATTGCAGGCTGCGTTTTAAATATTTTACGCATGAAAAGGGATGCTGGCCCATAAACCACCAATCTGTTGGCCACAAGGACTTGAAATAACAATGTTTTGGGTCCTCAATTGTGAAAAAAAAAAAAAAAAAAGACGGAAGTAACTATTCTAAATACACCAGGAACAAGTGGGGATTTATAGCCAAGGAGCAGGTGTTCAGAAAACTGCTAAGAGGAAACATCAATTCTAGGGGGAATTCTGGCTGAACCAACCGAATAGGAATCCCAGTGAAGGCAGGCCAGGGGGTCAGATACCAAGGGTAGGGAATAAAGAATTTTGATCACATATGGAAGGTGGGGGATTCTTGCTAAACTTCCCTGGCAGTGGTTACTTCCTAACACTGCATTTACAAGGAAGTGCACACAAGGACCTGGGAGAAGATTCAGAAGCCTAACTGAAGTTTGGCCAAGCAAAGAATCTTTAACAGTCTCTTGATTGTTGAAATAATTGGTCGCATGACTTTTTTTTCTGTATAACAGCTTTATGAGGATATAACTCACATTCCAAACAAGTCAACCATTTAAAGTGTACCATTCAGCGATTTTTAGTATATTTCCAGATATGTTCAACAATCACCACACTTTGAGAACATTTTCATCACATGTAAAAGAAACCCATACCCTCTAGCTATCCCTCTCCCTAATTCTACCCTCCAAACCTCAGCCCTAGCAAACAATAACCAATTTCCTGTCTCTATGGGTTTGCCTATTCTGGACATTTCATATAAATGCAGCCATACAATATGTGGCCTTTTGTGTCTGGCTTCTTTCATTTAGCATAATGCTTTCAAAGTTCATCTATGTTGTAGCATGTATCTGTACAGTACTTTGTTCCTTTAGATTGCTGGAGCATATTCTGTTGCATTTTGTTTATCCATTCACCAGCTGATGGACATTTCAGTTGTTTCCACATTTTGACTATTGTGAATAAGGCTGCTGTACATCATGTACAGTTTTTTAATGGACATACGTTTCCATTTCTGTTGAGTGGAATTTGAATCTAAGAGTGGAATTGCTGGATCTGGAGGCGAAAGCAGCTCCATCTTGGAAGCTAATCCTCCGTGCTGGCTTCTGATTAACCCCTGTTCCGGGAAGTCCTCTAAGATTTCTACTCTATCTATTGTTCCTTGGGTAAGAGCAGGTATCTACCCAGTATGTCCTGTCCTTAGTTCAAACAACCTCGATGTTATTACACTTCAATTTTTCTACACATCCCTTCTGAACCACCCCTCCCCTATGGTATATAAGCCCTAAGGAGCTGGAGTGATGGCTCATGCGTGCAATCCCAACGCTTTGGGAGGCTGAGGCTGGAGGATTGCTTAAAGCCAGGAGTTCGAGACCAGCCTGGGCAAAAAAGCAAGACCCTGTCTCTACAAAATGTAAAAAATAAAAATTACTTAGGTGCAGTGGCACATACCTACAGCCCCAGCTACTGGAGAGGCTGAAGCAGGAGGATCACTTGAGTCCAGGAGTTTGAGGCTTTTGTGAGCCATGATTGTACCACTGCTCCCCAACCTAGGCAATACAGAGAGAGAGAGAGACCCTGCCTCAAAAAAAAAAAAAAAAACCACATTGAGTCCGGGGTAATGGCACAGCAATCCACCATCTCATCTTGCTGCCCAAGACACAGACATGGACATGGCTTCTGTTCCTTAGTCGCCATTAAATGTTTCTTCCCAAGGAACTGTATTTGTTGGCCTCTTTCTTCCACCTCCCAGCATCCTGGGACTTTGAGATAGATTTGTATAGACCTGCCACCACAGAACACCGGGTCATGTGATAACTCCATGTCTAAATGTTTGAGAAGCTGCCAGACTGGTTTCCAAAGTGGCTGTACCATTTAACATGCCCACCAGCAGCGTAGAAGGGTTCCAGTTTCTCTACATCTTTGCCAGTTATTTGTTATTACCTGACTTTTGTTTAGAGCTATTCTAGTAGGTATGACTGGTATCTCAATGTGATTATAACTTCTTAATATATGCTGAGAATGAGTCTCTGATTGTTTACCTTTGAGAGATTCTTAAATAACAAGCCTCTAAGTTTCTTTTTCACGTTAAACAGGTAATGTCCTAAACTCATAACAAGGTTCAAGGGTGGCACATCTCACAGCTGCACACGAATACGCAGTCATCACACTTATGAACTACAAAAGGATCCAAACCTCTAAATTGTATGCTTGTAGAAACATATCTCATGCTGTCTTAAGGATCAGGTTTTGCAGGGTTACATTTTTTAAAGCTTCAGGGTAAATGTTCATCTTAGCTTTCTTTAGTAAGTCGCAGGACTGTGAAGAGAAGGCAGGGAAATCAAGAATAAAAACTGTGGCTGGGTCTTTTGAATTTGACCTCTAGCAGCACTAGACAAAATGTTATGTATAGTGAGGATACCCATTAAAAATTTTGGGAATGAATGAAGGTGCCTGGGAACCCTGTGACTGTGACTGAGTCCCTTCCATGTGTCCAAGTCCTGTGCAGAACCTGTAACATATTAGGTCAGCATTCCTGGAGAAAATTGTGATGCTGTCTGGTAGCCAAGAAATAAATACATGAACAGGTACACAATGAAATAAGACAATAAAATTTGCCAAAAGGTACATGATAAACTTCTTTATGAGAAGTACTACAAACATTCTGTGAGTTCAGAGGAGAGAGATTAATTTGACTGGAATTGTTGTGCCCTGAGTTCCGAGACCCCCCTCAAAGACGACCACCAGAAACCGAAGTCAAAGCCAAGCGGCCGGGATCACTTTATTGCAGGTTCGAACCCGGACCTCTCTCCGTACAGGCGTAGGCAGGAGGGCAAGAGAGAGGTCCTGAGCACAGCTCAAGCCTACTTTTTATAGTAAGGCACAAACAGGTTACAGAAGATTAGAGCATTTTTGCAGTTACAAGATTGGGATTGGTTGACATTTTGAAGTTTGAACATTCGGCAGTTTCTGATTGGCTCCCGCCCTTTTTTAAACTACAAACGTCTAGGGTTTTTTTTTTTTTTTTAGACAAACTGCTTGCTTAACCATGGGTGGGAGGGGGGTGGTTTCGATTGAGCAAGCAGGGGGTACATGACTGGGGGCTGCAAGCACCAGTAATCAGAACAGAACAGAACAGGACAGGGACTTTCACAACGCTTGTCCATACAACGTCTGGAATCTATAGATAACATAACCGGTTAGGTCAGGGGTCGATCTTTAACCAGGCCCAGGGTGCCGCCCGGGCTGTCTGCCTGTGGATTTCATTTCTGCCTTTTAGTCTTTTCAGAATAAGGAAAAAACAACAACAACAAAAACTCAGAATGTAAATTATCTTCTTGAAGTTAAGCATTAGAGGAAGGTTAGATGTGATCTGATAGGTAGAGAGTGTTTAAAGAATCTCTCCTTAACCCAACTCTAGCCAAATTCCTCTGAGCCCACTTCTCAACTAAGCCTCAGCCTTGACCTATAAAAACCAGACTACCAGCACAAATAATTTAGTCTACTCCCCACCCCCTACATTAAAAGACTTAAAAAAACCAACGTAATTTCTAACAGCTTGAGGCAACATCCCTAGGATAACCCAGCCCACCTTAATGTACCTGTCTGAGAAAGCTCAAAGCAATCAAAGTAATTTACTACTTGTGCCAGGCATGGGTGGCTTACGCTTGTAATCCTGCAATTTGGGAGGCCAAGGTGGGCGGATCACTTGGGGTCAGAAGTTTGAGACCAGCCTGGCCAACATGGTGAAACCCCATCTGTACTAAAATACAAAAGATTTGTCGGGTGTGGTGGCGGGCGCCTGTAATCCCAGCTGTCATGCGCGTCCGTGTGAGGAGACCACTAAACAGACTTTGTGTGAGCAATAAAGCTTTTTAATCACTTGGGTGCAGGTGGGCTGAGTCCGAAAACAGAGTCAGTGAAGGGAGATAAGGGTGGAGCCGTTTTATAGGATTTGGGTAGGTAAAGGAAAACTAGTCACAGGGGGGTTGTTCTCTGGCGGCAGGAGTGGGGGTCACAAGGTGCTCAGTAGGGGAGCTTTTGAGCCAGGATGAGCCAGGAAAAGGAATTTCACAAGGTAATGTCACCACTTAAGGTAAGGACCAGTCATTTTCACTTCTTTTGTGGTGGAATGTCATCAGTTAAGGGGGGGCAGGGCATTTTCACTTCTTTTGTGATTCTTCAGTTACTTCAGGCCATCTGGGCGTATACCTGCGAGTCACAGGGGATGCGATGGCTTGACTTGGGCTCAGAGGCTTGACATTTCTGCCTTCTTATATTAATAAAAATAAAACAAAATAGTATTGAAGTGTTGGGGCAGTGAAAATTTTTGGGGGGTGGCATGGAGAGACAATGGGCGGTGTTTCTTGGGGCTGCTTCAAGCAGAATTAGGGGCGGCGTGGGAACCTAGAGTGGGAGAGATTAAGCTGAAGGAAGATTTTGTGGTAAGAGGTGATATTGTGGGGTTGTTAGAAGGAGCATTTGTCGTATAGAATGATTGGTGATGGCCTGGATGTGGTTTTGTATGAAATGAAAAACTAAACAGAGGACACAAGGTCCGAATAAGAGAAGGAGAAAAAATAGGTATTAAGAGACTAAGAATTGGGAGGACCTAGGACATCTAATTAGAGAGCCTAAGGGGGTTCAGTGTAATTACTTGCTTGGTTGGTGAGTTTTTAGGCTCCAAGTTTTTTTGGGGTGCAGTTCAAGTTGGGCTGGTGTCTGGAATGAGACTGCAACTTAATAAAAAGGAGTGTCCATACAGGAGCTCAAATGAGCTGGAACCTGTAGCATTCCAAGGACAGGCCTGAATTCTGAGAAGGGAAAGCGGTAAAAGTATTGTCTAGTCCTTTTTAAGTTGGTGACTGGGCTTGGCGAGGTGTGTTTTTAAAAGACTATTAGTCCGTTCTACTTTTCCTGAAGATTGAGGACAGTAAAGGACATAAAGGTTTCACTGAATACCAAGAGTCTGAAAAACTGCTTGGGTGATTTGACTAATAAAGGCTGGTCCGTAATCAAACTGTATAGAGGTGGGAAGGCCAAACCGAGGAATTACGTCTGACAGAAGGGAAGAAATGACTGCAGTGGCCTTCTCAGACCCTGTGGGAAAGGCCCCTACCCATCCAGTGAAAGTGTCTACCTAGACTAAGAGATATTTTAGTTTTCTGATTCGGAGCATGTGAGTAAAGTCAATTTGCCCATCCTGGGTGGGGGCAAATCTCTGAGCTTGATGTGTAGGGAAGGGAGGGGTCCTGAGAAATTCCTGAGGAGTAGTAGAATAGCACATGGAACACTGAGAAGTGATTTCCATGAGGATAGATTTCTAGGATGGAAAGGAAATGAGAGGTTCTAAGAGACAGGCTAGCAGCTTGTAACTTAGATGGAAGAGGGTTATGAAATGACGACAGAATAGAATAGACCTGTGAGACTGAGGCTGTAAGAATTCTGACCGCACTAACCATGCCTAGGAAGGAAAGGAGCTATTGTTTTGTAGAAGGGATTGGCGTTTGGGAGATTAGCCAGACACAATCAGCAGGGAGAGCATGTGTGTTTTTATGAGAATTATGCCAAGATAGGTAACAGATGAGGAAGAAATTTGGGCTTGACTGAAGTAATGGGGGCTGTCTGTGAAGCCTTGCAGCAGTACAGTCTAGGTCATTTGCTGAGCCTGATGGGCGTCAGGGTCAGTCCCAGTGAAAGCGAAGAGAGGCTGGGATGAAGGGTGTACAGGAATAGTAAAGAAAGTATGTTTGAGATCCAGAACAGAATAATGGATTGTGGAGGGAGGTATTGAGGATAGGAGAGTATATGGGTTTGGCACCATGGGTTGGGTAGAAAAAACAATTTGGTTGATAAGGTGCAGATCCTGAACTAACCTTTAAGCCTTGTCTGGTTTTGGGAGAGGTAAAATGGGGGAATTGTAAGGGGAGTTTACAGGCTTTAAAAGGCCATGCTGTAACAGGCAAGTGATAACAGGCTTTAATCCTTTTAAAGCGTGCTGTGGGATGGGATATTGGTGTTGAGCGGGGTCAGGGTGATTAGGTTTTAATGGGATGGTAAGGGGTGCATGATCGGTCACCAAGGAGGGAGTAGAGGTGTCCCATACTTGTGGGTTAAGGTGGGGACATACAAGGGGAGGATGCAAAGGAGGCTTTGAACTGGGGGAAAAGGCAGCAGTTAAGTGTGGCTGTAACCCAGGAATAGTCAGGGAAGCAGAAAATTTAGTTAAAATATCTTGACCTGATAAGGGAGCCAGGCAGGTGGAGATAACTAAAAAGGAGTGCTAACTGATTTGGGAGAGGTCAGATAAAGAAAAACGAGCAATTACCTTGACTATGCCTTTAGCTCTTGTTACCTTTTTAAGAGGAAATTGCTGGGCAGGTGGGGGAGGGCTAATCGCTGAACGAAACTGCAAGCCGGAAGGGGTGTGAGGAGGGGAGGTGATAAAAGGATTATAGGGTTGGGGAGCGGAGGCTGAGGAAACTTGGGACCTAGCTCGGCCTGGCGAGGAGGGGAGATGTCAGATGGGTCTGTAGAAAAGGAAGATTAGAAAGACTCAGCAACGCTTGGGGTTGGGACTGAGGGGACAGGCAGGAGGGAAAGAAGGAAGGTTTGGGATGAGTTGCATTGGGAACAGAGACTAGGAATGTACCAATGTGTAAAAGAATGCCTGGACATCAGGCATCTCAGACCGTTTCCCCATTTTATGACAAGAATTATTTAGATCTTATTAGATTCTGGCTATTTGGAACTACCGTCAAGTTTGTACTGGGGTCAAGCGGCATTGTAGAAGAAGATTTTAGGTCAGGTGTGAGTTAAAGAGGTTTTAAGTTCTCGAGAACACAGGCTAAGGGAGAAGGAGGAATGGAAGGTGGCAGGTTGCCCATAGTGAAGGAGGCAAGCCCAGAGAAAAGAGAGCTACTCTTTTAGAGTAGCTAGAGAAGAGATTGGGAGGTTCTTGCCCTCCAGAAAAGTGGGAAAGGGGTTGGGACACACAGATAAGGGGCTGGGGCAAGGAGATAAGGGGTTGGGGTGCAGAGATAAGGGGTTGGTGCACAGAGATAAGGGGTCGGGGGGTTCTTGCCCCCAGAAAAGCGGAGAAGGAGTTGGGGGTTCTTGCCTCCCCCACAAGAAAAGCAGAGAAGGGGTAGAGATAGGGAGAAAAGGGGTCAGGGTTCTTGCCCCCACCACCCAGAAAAGCGGTACTTGCTGCTAAGGGTGAAAGACCAGGCAGGCATCCCTGCGTGGTCAGATATCTCTGAGACGTGGATGAATAATCAGGCAGGTGTCCCTGCAGTGATTAAACACCAAGGGAAGACTGTCTTCCCGAGTCTGTGACTGGCGCCAGAGTTTTGGGTCCACGGATAAAAAGTGTCTCCTTTGTCTCTACCAGAAAAGGAAAAGAACTGAAATTAAGAGAAGAGACAGATTAAAGTGTGGTGTCAAGATTGAAAGGAGAAAGAGGTTGAGGGATAGTAAGAGAGGTTGGAGAACAGAGTAAAAAGAGGCCACTTACCCAATTTAAAATTGGTGAGATGTTCCTTGGGCCAGTCAGTCTGAGGACTCGAGATTATAGGTGGATCTTTCTCATGGAGCAAAGAGCAGGAGAACAGGGGATTGATCTCCTAAGGGAGGTCCCCTGATCCGAGTCATGGCTCATGGCACCAAAATGTCATGCACGTCTGTGTGAAGAGACCACCAAATAGGCTTTGTGTGAGCAATAAAGCTTTTTTTTTTTTTTTTTTGAGACGGAGTCTGGCTGTGTCACCCAGGCTGGAGTGCAGTGGCGCGATCTCCGCTCACTGCAAGCTCCGCCTCCCGGGTTCATGCCATTCTCCCGCCTCAGCCTCCAAGTAGCTGGGACTACAGGCGCCCGCCACCACGCCCGGCTAATTTTTTGTATTTTTAGTAGAGACGGGGTTTCACCGTGTTAGCCAAGATGGTCTTGATCTCCTGACCTCATGATCTGCCCGCCTCGGCCTCCCAAAGTGCTGGGATTACAGGCTTGAGCCACTGCGCCCAGCCTGCAATAAAGCTTTTTAATCACCTGGGTGCAGGCAGACTGAGTCCGAAAAGAGAGTCAATCTGCCTGCACCCAGGTGATTAAAAAGGTGTATTGCTCACACAAAGCCTGTTTGGTGGTCTCTTCACAGGTACGCGCATGACACCAGCTACTCAGGAGGCTGAGGCAGAAGAATCACTTGAACCCGGGAGGTGGAGGCTGCAGTGAGCCATGATCATGCCATTGCACTCCAGCCTGGGTGACAGAGCAAGACTCCATCTCAAAAAAAAAAAAGAATTTACTATTTGTTCCATCCAACATCTGACATAGGCCCCTTTCTTAGAACATTTACCAAAAAGGGCTTACAATTGTGAATCACTCCTCTGTTCCTTTAAGATGTATATGTGTCTCCTACAACTCACAGTGTCTTTCTTAAGGACTCGAAATCCATTCCTTTGACATGTAATCATCAGGAAGTATAGGGCCTTGTCTTTCAGGCTCTGTGAGAAAATAGAATCTCAACTTCAATAATGGCCAGCTAGCAGACACAGCTGACCTAATCACATTTACTCGGGCCAGTCCTTTCTAGATTTTTAATTCCCTTACTCTATTCGGCCCCTGATTTCCCCCTCCCTACTCCCTCACTTTCCCTTCACAAATGTCCATCCACCTTTGCACAAATCAAAGTTGACTTCGTGCTGACTCCTGTCCCCTATTGCAATAATGTATTCCTGATTAAAATCTGTCCTTACCATTTGAACTAGTGTCTGATTTTGTCAATCTTTGGCAGAAAGAAGGGAAGAAACACAATCAAAGGGATTGTCTTGAACAATAGCTCAGAAGAGACACACTTCCTCTATAACAGTTTGTGTTTGTGGAGAATTGAGAGAACTGAGACTGGAGCTCCCTCATCTTCCTCTTCACCAAAGCATTCACCCTACTAGCATCTGCCCTCTTTTTTTTTTTTTTTTTTTTTTTTTTTTTTGTTGAGACGGAGTCTCGCTCTGTCGCCCAGGCTGGAGTACAGTGGCCAAATCTCAGCTCACTGCAAGCTCCGCCTCCCGGGTTTACGCCATTCTCCTGCCTCAGCCTCCCGAGTAGCTGGGACTACAGGCGCCCGCCACCTCGCCCGGCTAGTTTTTTGTATATTTAGTAGAGACGGGGTTTCACCGTGTTAGCCAGGATGGTCTCGATCTCCTGACCTCGTGATCCGCCCGTCTCGGCCTCCCAAAGTGCTGGGATTACAGGCTTGAGCCACCGTGCCCGGCCAAGCATCTGCCCTCTTATGCTTCGTCTTCATTCCTGCTATTTGAAGGTATATTTGCTCTTATCAAAGGCCAACTTCTCCTTTCTTCCCAACAATTTAGCCTTTGCAATGACCCTTTCTCTATTCTTTCTTTCTCTCTCTTGCTTTGTCTATTTCTCCCTCACTATTGAATCATTTCCATTTGAATATAAATGTAGTTTTCAAAAAACTTTCCCCTCCCTCCAACTCCCCATTCACAGAGGAATTTCTTGAAACATCTGCCTATACATGCTGTTCCATTTTCTCACCTTGTGTTTTCTAGAGTCCATTCCAATTGGACTTCCAGGCTACATGTGGTGGCTCACACCTATAATCCCAGCATTTTAAGAGGCTAAGGCAGGAGGATAGCTTGAGTCAGGAGTTCAAGACCAGCTTGGGCAACATAGTGAGACTTCATCTCTACAAAATATTTTTAAAAATTAGCCAGTCATGGTGGTGCGTGCCTGTAGTCCCAGGTACTTGCAAGGCTGAGGTGAGAGGATAGGTTGAGTCCAGGAGTTTGAGGCTGCAGTGAACTCTAACTACACCACTTCATTCCAGCTTCGGTAACCAAATGGAAGTCCAATTATTATTATTACTTTTGGAGGCAGAAAGACCCTGCCTCCAAAAGTAATAATAATAATTGGACTTCCATTTCCACCACTCCACTATAATTGTTCTTGTCAAATCACTACATTCATTGATCACTTTTCTAGCTTAATCTTTCTGAACTATCAGCAGACTCAAATGTAGTATAACATAGCATTTAATGTATCTCCTCACTGAAGGGTTTTGCTCCCATTACTTTCAAGAGCCCACAGTTTCTTTGCTTTTCTCCTACCTTGATTCTTGCTTCTTGTCAGTCTCCTTAGTTTGTTTCTCTCCTGATTAATTTCTTAATGTTGATTCTCTGTACACAGTCTCCAGATAATTTCAACTAATTCCATGACAGAGGGCACCAGTTGAGAAAAAAAACTTCTGATACAGTTTGAGCTTCCCAAATAAAAAATAATCTCAAATCCAAAATACTCCAGAATCCAAAACTTTCTGGGTGTTGACATGATGCTCAATAGAAATGCTCCTTGGAGCATTTTGGATTTCAGATTTTTGGATTAGAAATGTTCAACTAGTATGTATTCTACAAGTATTTCAACATCCAAACAAAATTCTGAAACCCAGAACATTTCTGGTCCTAAGCATTTCAGATAAGAGATACTCAACCTGTAGTAGCACATTCTTTTCTCACCCAAAGAATATGGGCAATCGCCATTTCCTTACACATGTTATGACTGCCTTCATGTTTTTAAGCTTCCTGTTCTGTCTAAAATGCCGTCCTTTCTTTCTACCACCATTTCTTCCTGTGAAAATCCTACCTGTCCTTTAAATTCCCATTCAAAACTTATTTGAAGTCTTTTTAATGCACCCAAGTGGAATTTATCTCACATTCCATTACTCAGTACATATTTATTCCACATCAGTGTATGTCACGCATCCAGCTGGGCATTACTGGGTAGATGCCTTTGAGGGCATGGTTGGATGGGGATGTGAACAATGATCCCATTTTACCCTATAAGGCCTATCTCCCTCTTTGGGTTAGAATCTCCTTGGGAACAGGAACTGTGACTTGTTGGTCTTTATATCCACATTACCACTAAATACAGTGTCTTGCACTTAGCAATTGCCCAATAAGTGTTTCTTGAATTGAATATTGTACTTTCTTTTGTCAGTACTTGTATCTATTTTGATTTGTTGTACTGTAAATAAAAGAAAACGCAGTCAATAGTTAGAGTACATTTCCTCATCATTGGCATGGGTGGCACAAATGATTAATAGAAGCCTAACTTTTCTCTTAGACTTGTAGCCTTTTGGTCACAGGATCACGCTCCATCACCATGATTGTACTCAGCTTCTGAGGAGAAATAAGGAGGAAGGGCAGGACCAGCCTTGTGTGTTTCTCTTATTAGTAAACCAAAAGCACTCCCAGAAATGCACATCAATCTTCCAGGCCAGAATTCTTGTGTAGCAGCTGTGAAGATGGGCAAACAAGTGTTTAACTCTTGCGGCCTCAATACTGCAAAGCCACCAGGCAGAAGCAGGTTGGGAATGGCTCCTGGGTCAATCAGTCTGCAATGTGTACCCTATTATTAAAATGAAAACTAGCCAGGAATACATATTGATACTTCTTCTTAAGGAAGATGACACCTATTATTTTTTTTCTTTACATGGTCTTCATTAAAAGGTATTGACTGTTCATTGCATGCCAGGAAATGTTCTCGGTACTAGAGACTCAGCCATACATGACATGGAGTCCTTGTCCTTTTGTTACTTACCTTCTGGTAAGTGTGACTATTTAAAAAGTGAATAATGTAAATTTAGGTAAGGATAAATATCACAAGAAAAACTGGACCACAGTGAGGAATAGAGCATGAAGCGGGTGGGAACTTCTTTAGATAGGGGGTCAGAGAAGTCTCCTCTGATCATTGATATTTGAACTGGCAACTAAATGAATTAATAAACTTGAATATGCAGATCTTGGGAAAAGGCATTCCAGGTAGAAGGAATAGCAAGGTCAACAGCCTGAGCCAGCACTGTAGTGTCTAGAGCACACTGAGGGCAGGAGATAGAGGCAGCAGGGCCCAGACCACAGGACAAGGCTGGGCACTGGATTTATTATTATTATTGTTATTAATGTGTAACAGAGGCCACTGGAGGGGTAAGAGCAGGAAAATGAAATGGTATGTTTACATTGTAAAATTTGACCACTGTGTTACAAGCCTGAAAGAAGCTCAAAACTTACAAGGACGACAGGAAAATTTAGATAGAACTGTGATCAGCTCTTTCCTCTTGCACATTTGCTTAAATAACAAAGGGAATTGTATGAGTGTGCATTCTCCAGAGAAACAGAACTAATAGGAGTTTATATACAGGAGTCTGGAATGTATATATCCAAGTCTGAGCCCAAGAGCCTGAAAACCAAGAGAGCCCATTGTATAATCTCCAGTCTGATCCCAAGCCCAGAGGCAGAAGAACACTGCCCCAGCTCAAAGACAGTCAGGCAAAGAGAGATTATTCTCTTATTGCACTTTCTTGTCCTATTCAGGCCTCCAATAGATTGCTTGAGGCCTCTCCAGATTGGGGAGGCTGTCTGCTTTACTCAGTCCACCAACTCAAACAGAACCTCCCCCACATTCATACCCACAATAATATTTAACCAAACATCTGACCCCATGGACCAGTCAAGTTGACACACAAAATTAGCCATCACAAGAATTTGTAGCTCAGGTACCTGGAAATCCAAAGTATAATATACATCAATGTTCATGAATCCAGTGGCCCAACAAGTTCATCAGAGACATAGATTTTTGTCTTCTTTCTTCCTTCCTTTCTTCCTCTCCCCTCCC
>NC_045440.1:59492352-59505870 GCF_002776525.5 Piliocolobus tephrosceles
CCCTCCCCTCTCCTTCTTTTCTAAGGAGTCTAGCTCTGTCACCCAGGCCGGAGTCCAGTGGCAGGATCTCGGCTCACTGCAAGCTCTGCCTCACAGGTTCAAGCAATTCTTCTGCATCAGTCTTCTGGGCAGCTGGGAGTACAGGTGAGCACCACCATACCCAGCTAAATTAAAAAAGAAAAAATAATGTACAGACAGAGTCTTTCTATGTTGCCCAGGCTGGTCTCTTGAATTCCTGGGCTCAAGTGATCCTCCCACCTTGGCCTGTCGAAGTGCTGAGATTACAGGCGTGAGCCACAGCGTCTATTCCAGTTTTATGTTTAATCAGTTAAAAGCCAACAGTAGGGCGGGGCACGGTGGCTCACACCTGTAATCCTAGCACTTTGGGAGGCTGAGGTGGGCAGATCATGAGGTCAAGAGTTCGAGACCAGCCTGGCCAACATGATGAAACCCCGTCTCTACTAAGGACACAAAAATTTGCTGGGCGTGGTGGTGTGTGCCTGTAATCCCAGCTACTTGGAAGGCTGAGGCAGGAGAATTGCTTGAACCTGTGAGGCAGAAGTTGCAGTGAGCCGAAATCGTGTCACTGCACTCCAGCCTGGGTGACAGAACGTTTCATTTCCCTCATTAGTTTTGGATTTGGAGAAGTCATGTGAACTAAGAGGGACGATCAAGGGAATCTCTAGATACTTGCTACCTAGTCTCGGTAAAAAACAAAAGCAAAAACAAACCAACAGTAATCTAGTTTCTACTAAGAGGTCAATGGTTAAGTAAATTGTTATCTATTTAGTAAAATAATATGTGGTCATTTAAAATCCTGTTTCTAAAGAAGATTTACTTACCTAGGGAAATGACTACAATGAATTTGTGAAAAATTTGGAAATAATATATTTTATATTATCTCAATATATCTTAAGTGTACTAAAAAATTTAGCAAGTGTTTATAGCATTTATTTCTGAATACAGAGATTATGTTTTTTGTTTTCTTCTTTATACTCCTACATATTTCTCAAAGAAAATAAAAGTGCCCCCTTATTCACAGTTGCACTTTCTGCAGTTTCAGTTACCTGCAGTCAACAGCAGGCCAAAAATATTAAATGGAAAATTTCAGAAATAAACAATTCATGCATTTTAAATTGCTAGGTTGTTCTGAGTAGCATGATGAAATTGCATGCTCTCTGTTGCTGTCTGGCTCTGTCCCACCGGGGATGGGAGTCCTCCCTTTGTCTAGCGTCTCCACGCCACAGATGTTCCCTGCCCTTTAGACACTTAGTAGCCACCTCAGTTATCAGATGGAAAAAACATAGTGTGCATAGGGTTCAGTACTATCTGACGTTTCAGGCAGCCATTGGGGACCTCAGATGGTATTCCTCGCACATATGGGGAGACTTCTGTATACAGATGTCCCTCAGTGTTTTGGGGATATTCTAGTACTTCCCTATACTCTCTGTACAAATACCAAATTCTCAGAGGCTCAAGTCCTTTATAGTCGGCCTCTGTATCCATGAGTTCTTCACTCATGGATTCAATCAACCATGTCTCTAAGGGTGGACTGTATTACTTTCGTAATTGAAAAGCAAATCACATGTATTACCCATTTTCTTATGCAAAAATTGAAACAGCATTTTTGGAGGGTACATCCTAAAGGATCCCCTTTTTCCATTTTTCTCTGGCCAATTTCTGGACTAAGAAAACACTGAATGTGTGTTTCTTTAAATTTTCTACTTCAAGATTTGCAAGAAACCACTATCAAGGAGCCACCGTTGGCCAAGGATCATTTCCCCAGCCCAGGCCTGCCTCCTGCCTCTCCAATTTCTTTTTTGCTATGGTCTTGAGAACTCAGCTTGGTTTGCTTTCCTTTGTGACTCTCAGCACACACTCTACCCCTTGGGATTTTTTTTTCCTTAAGCTTGTCCACTCCAGAAAACAAAGCTTTCAGCTCTTTTCTTCACTTATTTTCCCCCAAACACATTGATATTGCCTTTTTTCTTTCAAGGGCTGTTTTCCTACAGTACTGGTCGTAGGACACTACTGCTAATGCCACCAGCACCACCGGTTATCATTTGCTAAGTACTACTTTAAGTATTTTTTGTATGTTAACTTGTTTAGTCATCATAACCAATTTATGATGCAGGCACGATCATCCCCATTTTATATATGAGGAAACTGAAGCATGAGATCACACGTTTGGAAAGTCGAGGAGCTGGGATTGGAATCTCTCAATTTAGACCTAAAACCCAGTCACGTAACCACTAGGTCACATTGCCTCATGAGAAAGGAAAGAAACTTTTAATGTGAGGAATGGAAGCTTCCTTTAAATGACCAGACCCAGGCAGGGCACGGTGGCTCATGCCTGTAATGCTAGCATTTTGGGAGGCCGAGGTGGGAGGGTCTCCTGAGCACAGGAGTTTGAGACCAGCCTGGGGCAACAAGCATAATAAGACCTTGTCTCTACACAAAACTGAAAAAATAGCTAGGCATGATGGAGCACATCTGTAGTCCCAGCTCCTCAGGAGGTAAGATAGGAGGATCACTTGAGCCTAGGTCACTGAGGCTGAAGTGAGCAGCGATGACACCACTGCACTCCAGCCTGGGTGACAGAGTAAGACCCTGTCTCAAAAACAAAAACAAAAAGCAAAAAACACGGACCCAGCAGGGTGTTGGAATGAGACTGCAGTCATATTCCACCCACCGTCTCACCCCCTTGAGTTAAGTAATCATTTTGAAGCTGCTTGTCATGTGGCCTCTAGACTGGCTGATGCCTCCAGTAGCTATAAATTAACCTAACAATGCCACATACTGGACACCGTAATTCATATCTAATAGCTCAACAATGTATAACCAATTACTAACAATGTCATTTTTGTAAACGAATGAGGATTCCTGACAAACCACTTTTACACTTTCATCATCACTCTTCTTCCGGTTCATCATTTTTTTCTTTAACAGCTCCAAACTCTCCTTTGTTCTCCAGAGCACTTCCCAAGGTAACTTAGAAGTATTTTCTGGGCTGCAGTCCTTAACTTTAGGTCAAATAAACTCTCTACCTATAGTAATTTTGGATCAATTTCTTTCTTTAGGCCAACACTCCTAAAAATAACAAATGAAGCTGAATGGGCGTTCACTTTCTGCTTTCATCTTCTTGGGGATAAGAACTATAAAATCCTTTTCTCATTCCTCATCTGATCCCACCTTTAATGAAGGCCATGTGGATGCTTTTATTCCTCATAGTCCTTCCTTACCACACAAAGATACAAATAAGCTGAGCCAATTAGAACGACCAAACCCCTGTAGGTCAAGTGGAAAATGTGTATCTCTGATACTTTTTAAACAGGGCATTACCACATTCGTTAGGCTTTAGTCATATGAAAGAGTAATCCTTTCTTGGTATTTTCTTGCAACACTCAAGACATCCGTTGGGCTCATCATCATAATATTGTGGCTCATGTATCAGTTGGGACCCTCTGCTCTAGTGCACTGTCTTGTAGACAAAGTTCGCTCTAAAGCTCATGGAATTCAAAGTCCTTTCCAAAATGGACGTCATTTCTCTCAGGGTTTCTATTTTCATGGCTTCCTCTATCTCCTAAGGTCTGGTTCTTTACTCTGGTCTTTGTTTTCACCATGTGAGGCCCCTTTCCTGGCCGACCTCCCTCCCAGCTCCATGGTATTCATGTTTGCTGGATAGCTGTGAGTCCAGGGAGGAGTCATATCAGTACAAACTGCTTTGTAAAAATTCCACATGAATTTTGCCCTCAGCCTACTAGTTAGGATTTTAAGTCTACCACTGATGATTCCTCATGCTGCTCATCCATAAAGAGTCCAGTCTCACATCGTCCCATTTTCTCTCTCTCTGTCTCCTCTTTTCTTACCTCCCTATCTTTCCTTCTCTAGAGCAACAGTTCTCAAACTTCAGTGTGCACCAGAATCACCCAGCTTGTTTAAAACAAGATTTCTCAGCCCATCCATAGTTTATGATTGAGCGGGACTGAAGTAGGAACTGAGAATCTGCATGTTTTCAATTTTTAAAAGCGTTTTAGAGACACGGTCTTATATTGCCCAGGCTGGAGTAGAGCGGCTATTTGCAGGCACAATCATAGCTCACTATGGCACTACTCCTGGGCTCAAGTGATCCTCCCGCCTCAGTCTCTAGAGTAGATGGGACTATAAGCACCCCTGACTGTCCCCGGAAAGAATCTGTATTTCTGTTAAGCTCCCAAGTACTGCTGATGCTGATCTTGAGACCATTGTTTAAGAAATACTACTTTAGAACAACACATTTATTTCCAGGTCTCAAACACAGCAGTTCCATCCGCTTCTCTTTGGTTCACATTTTATTGCAAACACTTATTAACACATTTTTTCAACAAATATAATTTGTTTGCTAAGAGGAATGATGGTGCCAGGTTTAAAGAAACGCTATTTTTGCCACTGTTACCTCTCTTCATAATTGTCAATATTATTACCATCTGAATTTATTATGTGATTACTCTGTAGCATACACTGACCTCTGTAATTTGCATTCATTTTTCTCCTTCAATCTTGTTGGGAGAAAATTCTCCATGAATCTACATTTTTCCATGTCTAAGCATCAATAATCAATTTGTGCAGATTTATTTACATTCCAATTTAGTAAAAGTAGACAGAGCCTCTGTCTCTGTCTTCTCTCTCTCTCCATTCGTGGGTAGTAAAAATAAAAACCTCACCCTCCCCTCCCAGGGAAGATTTGCTAACATCCCAGAATAACAAATATAATCTGTGTTGCTGAAAGGCAGGAGGGACAGGTTTGCCAGCCATCATATACGGCCAGGGGGTGCTAAACTTGACATTCTTCAGGAGTGCCCCACACCACTGTGTGTGCAACACCCACCTGGGTGTCTTTGTCACCCCCATGTACCTGACAGGCAAGGGAAGCTGATACCAGCATGAGGCTCACAATGTCTGCCCTCTCGTGAGTAACAAACTATCTAAATCCATTTGGGTTCATTGTGCCCTTACCAGTTAAATCCAGGGATATTTGGCAAGCCCGCCTAACAGTTGTCATCTGCTGCTCCTCAGGAACTGCTTGACTTCTTGGCAAATCTTTAAGATTACTTGGTGAGATTGTTCTATTATATCCAATCTTCAGAAGAGGACAAGTCAGGCTTTGTGCAGTTTAATAACATAAGCAATCCACTCAATTAGTAAGTAAAAGTGACATGATTTGATCCCATGACTGCCTGACTCAGAGTCTACTTTCTTTGTAATTATGTTTCCAGTAGCAATTCTGAGGTCTTTCAAAGAAACTGATAAGAATCAGAAATTCTCATTACTTGAAGTAAAGCTCTAAGGGACCTCATGGGAAGAAAATAAATCATTACACTCCTGTCCATACCCAAGGGAGAAGAGCTGCTCCAGAACAATCTTATCTCACAGTTCTTATCTCAAAAGTCCTCCTAGGAAACAGTGGCCTCAAAAGGAAGAGGGTAAGAGGGTAAAGGACAAGTTTGATGTTTGTGACATCAATCCTAAGGTTTGCTTTCCCTTAGTTTCTCTTAGTAGCCATTTATAATGTTTATACATTTGTAAATCCATTTTAAATTGGGTTTATTGAGGTATAATTTATATACAATGAAATTGATCAATTTTAAGTGTGCAGTTGGATGAGTTTTGACAAATGTGTGCAGTCATGTAAACCCTACCATGAATATGATATAGAATATTTCACCATCCTACAATGTTTCCTTGTGTCATGTTGTGAGGAATCCCTGCCTCCATTCCTGGTCCCTGGCAACCATTGATCTGCCTTCTGTCACTACAGGCTTACATTTTCTAGAATTTCACACAAATGGAATTATACAATATGTAGTAATTTATATCTGACTTCCATCATTTAGCATGGTGCCTTGAGATTTATTGGCATTGCTATGTGGACCAGTACTTTATTCATTTTTATCGCTGAGCAGTAATTCATGGTATAGAGATACCACAATTTATCTCTTCAACAGTTCATGACTATCTGAGTTGTGTTCAGTGTTTTCAGCTATTATGGATAAAGCTCCTATTAATATTTGAATACAAGTCTTTATCAAAATGCACGTTTTCTCCCATCTCTTGGGGCCATCTCCTGGATGCTCACAAAAGCCCCAAGGGAAAATTTAGCTCCTTAGAGAGGCACATGATGTCTTTTAAGAACCTTTCTCGGCCGGGCGTGGTGGCTCAAGCCTGTAATCCTAGCACTTTGGGAGGCTGAGACGGGTGGATCACGAGGTCAGGAGATCGAGACCATCCTGGCTAACACGGTGAAAACCCGTCTCTACTAAAAAATACAAAAAACTGGCGAGGTGGCGGGTGCCTGTAGTCCCAGCTACTCGGGAGGCTGAGGCCGGAGAATGGCGTAAACCCGGGAGGCGGAGCTTGCAGTGAGCCGAGATTGCGCCACTGTACTCCAGCCTGGGTGACAGAGCGAGACTCTGTCTCAAAAAACAAACAAACAACAACAACAACAACAACAACAAAAAAAAAAAAACCTTTCTCTGATTACCTTTTGTACTTTGTTTCTAAATATTTTCCCTGCACAAAATTTGTAGTCCATTCATTTATTAATTCAACATTTGTGCACCTGAACAATGTCAAGGGCTGGGGATAAGCATGGATAAGGCAGATATGGTTTCAGTTCTTACAGAACTACTAGGTAAAACTGACTATAAACAAGCAAAAATACAAAAAATTGCAGATCATGATGAATGCTACAAAGAATATAACTAGCAACCAAGATGGCACCAAAAGGTGGAAAACATGATGCTATGGACTGAACTGCGTTGTCCCACCTCCAAAAATTCACATATTGAAGCCATAAACACCAATGTGATTGTGTCTAGAGATGAAGTTTTCAGAAGGTAATTAAGACTGAATTAGGTCATAAGGATCAGGCCTTGATCTGATAGGACTCAAAAGGAGTAGAGAAAAATCATGTTCTGTCTGTCTGCTATGTGAGGACACAGCAAGAAGGGACTGTCTGCAAGCTAGGAAGAGGGCCCTCACCAGAAACTGAATTAACTGGCACCTTAACTTGGACTTCCCAAACTCCAGAACTGTGAGAAAATACATTTCTATTGTTTAAGCCACCCAACCTATGGTATTTGGTTATGGCAGTCTAAGAAGAATAAGACACATAATTGGAGGTGAGAAGATGAAAAAGCTAATAAGCTAAAATATTAGATGGGTCAGCCATTGATGAATAATGATGAAATAAGGAGGAGAGAAACTCATTGAGTCCAGAGTCAAAGGTTTTCGTGAATCAGGTGGATTTCCCAAGATGCCAGGAGATTATAACAACTAACTTGGATATCAAATGGTATAGCCTGGTGTCATTAACTTCTAAGTAATTCTAGTTTTTAAAGGAGGAAGAAAAAAAATGGTTTGGATGCAGCAAAACAAGGAAGATTGTTATCTATTGGTCCTAAGTTACTTGAGGTGTGAGAACTCAGGATTATACAGGACAAAGGATTAAAAGTTGGGGCGGGATGGGGAAGTATGAGAGATGGGACCAGACTGGAAATGAGTGTCCTGAGTCAGCCAATGGCCTGAAAAGCTTGGACTGCTAATTATGGCAGAGGTAAATAGAGAGATGAGGCATGGGGAGAAGTTGGCAAAAAAATATATGATCTTTGATCCTGAATCTATGGCTCAATGGCTAGGTTACTGCTCACTTTTGCATGTCTCCAAGATGCAGAAGGCTGGTAGGGATGCCTTTACTGGGGGTATGAGCCACACTGAATCTCCTGTGCTCATTCACACACCTAAGACTTTGCCAAGCTATTTTGAATTTGGTAATTCCCCACCAACCAACTCATCATTCATTATTCAAGTCAAAATTCACCTTCTCTTTGAGCCATTTCCAATCACTGGTTTTTACATACTCACACCTTAAACAGAACAAAGTAGGTATTGATCCTCCAGCAATCTCACAGTTTCCTGCTCATGATCTAATTTTAGATCATACTATAATGTAATTACTTATTTATATGTTTGTTTACCTTACTCTAATAAGAGCTACTTAAGCACAGAGGTTATCTTAATTTTTATTCCTAGCAAATGGCAGAATGTCTGTCTCATGTGTATTTCATCAGTAAATACTGGTTGAAAGAATGTAAATCCAACTTTATTAGTCTATTACCTACTGTGTGAGGTTGGACTTCCTCTTATTTATTTATTTATTGTACTTACCTTGTCCAAGTTTCAGAGACTGCTCCTAAAACTAGTATTTTGAGATTGACTGACAAATCCATTTTATCTTATTCAGGTGATTTAGAATTATGTGTGCTCTCTTGATACATGACTTTCCAATCCACACCCTGAAAAACTGAAGAGGCCCTACTTTGTGGCTTGTTTTGTCAATGCAGTTTCTCTTCCCGTTGTTTCAGCCACTTCAGTTGCCCTTCTCCAGATAATATAGACTCCTTTTGTTTCATTGCTTAAAAGGCGATGTTTGTCTAACAATCAACAATCCAGAAGCAAAATTAAGAAAACAATTCCATTTACAATAGCATCAAGAAGAATAAAATACTTAGGGATTGACGTAACCAAGGAGGCGAAAGATTTGTATTAAATCTTTAAATGAAAACTTTAAAACACTGCTCAAAAAAATTAAAGAAGACATAAATAATAGAAACACATCCCATGTTCATGAATTTGGAGAATTAATATTAAGATGCCATTATACCCAAAGCCATCTGCAAATTTCATGCAATCCCTATCACAATCCCAATGATGTCTTTTTCCAGAAATAGAAAACTCTACCCTAAAATTTATATAGAATATCAAAGAACTTTAAATAGCCAAAACAATCTTGAAAAAGAAGAACAAAGCTGGCAGACTCACACTTCCTGATTTCAAAACTTGCTACAAATCTACAGTAATTAAAATAGCGTATATTGGTGTAAAGAAAGACAGATAGACCAATGGAATAAAATGGAGAGCCCAGAAATAAGCTCTTATGTACATGATCAAATGATTTTTGACAAGGGTGACAAGACCACTCAATAGGGAGGGAAAAGACAATCTTTTCAATAAATAATGCTGGGAAAATGGGATATCTACATGCAAAAGAATCAAGTTGGACCCTTAACTAACACCATATACAAAAAAATCACTCAAATGGATGAAAAGCCTCAATATGAGACCTAACACTTTTTTTTTTTGAGACGGAGTCTCGCTCTGCCGCCCAGGCTGGAGTGCAGTGGCGCCATCTTGGCTCACTGCAAGCTCCACCTCCCGGGTTCACGCCATTCTCCTGCCTCAGCCTCCCAAGTAGCTGAGACTACTGGTACCGCCACCACGCCCAGCTAATTTTTTTGTATTTTTAGTAGAGACGGGGTTTCACCATGTTAGCCAGGATGGTCTCGATTTCCTGACCTCGTGATCCGCCCACCTTGGCCTCCCAAAGTGCTGGGATTACAGGCGTGAGCCACCGCGCCCAGCCGAGACCTAACACTTCTTGAAAGAAAACACAGAGCAAAAACTTTATGACATTGGGTTCAGCAGTAGTATCTTGGATATGACATGAAAGGCAGAGACAACCAAAGAAAAAATAGACAAATTGGACTTCATAAAAATTTTAAAATTTTATGTATCAAAAGACACTATCAGCAGAATAAAAAGACAACCCATAGTTTGGAAGAAATATTTGCAAATTGAAAGTCTAATAAGAGATTAATATTCAAAATATATAGAGAATTCCTAAAAGGCAACAAGACACACACACACACACAAACCCAAACATTCTGATTTTAAAATATGCAAAAAGGATTTCTTTTTTTTTTTTTTTTTTGCGACGGAGTTTCTTTCTTGTCGCCCAGGCTGGAGTGCAGTGGCCTGATCTCGGCTCACGGCAACCTCCACCTCCCGGGTTTAGCGATTCTCCTGCCTCAGCCTTCTGAGTAGCTGGGATTACAGACATGCGCCAACCATGCCAGGCTAATTTTGTATTTTTAGTAGAGATGGAGTTTCTCCATGTTGATCAGGCTGGTCTCAAACTCCCAACCTCAGGTGATCTGCCCACTTCGGCCCTCCAAAGTGCTGGGATTACAGGCATGAGCCACTGCGCCAGGCTGCAAAGAGCTTTAATAGACATTTCCCTAAAGATGATATACAAATGGCCAATAACCGCATGAAAAGGTGTTCAATATCATTAATCATTAGACAAATTCAAATTAAAACTACAATGAGATACCTCACATGTATTAAGACAAGTATTATTAAAAAAAAAAAAAAAAAATGGGCCAGACGTCATGGCTCACGCCTGTAATCCCAGCACTTCGGGAGGCCGAGGCAGGCAGATCACCTGATGTCAGGGGTTTAAGACCATCCTGGCCAACATGGTGAAACCCCGCCTCTACTAAAACTATAAAAATTAGCCAGGCATGGTGGTGGGCACCTGTAGTCCCAGCTACTCGGGAGGCTGAGGCAGGAGATCGCTTGAATCCAGGAGGCGGAGGTTGCAGTGAGCCAAGATTGTGCCACTGCACTCCAGCCTGGGCAACAGAGTGACACTCTGTCTCAAAAAAAAAAAAAAAAAAAAAAATGGCAGGGAGTGGTAGCTCATGCCTCTTATCCCAGCACTTTGGGAGGCCAAGATGAGAGAATAGTTTGAGCCTAGGAGTTCGAGACCAACCTGGGCAACATAGTGAAACCTTATCTCTACAAAAAAACTAAAATATTAATTGGGCATAGTGGCATGCACTTGTGGTCCCAGCTACTTGGGAGGTTCAGGTAGGAGGAACGTTTGAGTTCAGGAGGTCAAGGCTGCAGTGAGCCATGATTGTGCCACTGCACTCCAGCCTGGATGACAGAGAGAAACTCTGTCTCAAAAAAACAAACAGAAAAAAAAGATTTTGAATGAAAAAAGATTTTGAATGAAAAAACACCGCAGAAAATTAGGGTTGGCAAGGAGGTGGATAAATTGGAACCACTGTGCACTGTTGGTGGGAATATAAAATGGTACAGCTGCAGTGGTGGTTCCTCAAAAATTAAAAATATAATTACAATATAATTCAGCAATTTCACTTCTGGATATATACTGCAAAGAACTGAAAGCAGAACCTTGAAGAGATATTTATACACCTACATTCACAGCAGTATTATTCACAACAGCTAAAATATGAAAGCAATACAAGGGTTCACTGAAAGTATTCACTTTGAATAAACAAAATGTGGTATGGTATTACATACAGTGGAATATTACTCAGCTTTTAAAAAGAAGAAAATTCTGACATATGCTACAATATGGGTGAAACTTGAGGTCATTGTACTAAATGAAATAAGCCTGCCAAAAAAAATACTGTATAATTATACTTAAATAAGGTACTTAGTGTCATCAGAATCATACAGGTAGAAAATAGAATAGATGTTGCCAGAGGGTGAGAGGAGAGAATAGTGGGGAGTTATTGTTTAATGGGTACAGAGTTTCAGTTTTATCAGATGGAAGAGTTCTGGAGATGGATAGTGGCAATGGTTGTACAGCAATGTGAATGCACTTAATGTCACTGAATTGTATATTTAGAAATAGTTGAAATAGTAATTTTAATGTGACGTGTGTTTTACCACAATGTTAAAACTTGTGGAAAAAAAGTGGTGCTTTCTTCACCCTACCTTAATTTCTTAATCTCCTCTCTAGGGTTTAGTGTCAACTTGGAAAACTGACTGAAAACAGACTTAGTTGTCACCGTATGAATGAGATTGAAAATACTCTACACATGGCCTTAACATTTAAGATATCTTAGTTGGAAAATAAACAAGACCTTTTTTGGATCACTGAAGATGGTCATAAATAATGCGTTTATTTAAAGGGTATTGGCAAATGAAAGGTACAAAATAAAGGTAAGGGATGTATGTACTATCTGTCTCTAGATACATAAAGAGTGTGGAAATTAGAACAGAAGCCTTGAAATAATATATTTAGGACAAAACGAGACATACACCTCTGCTTCAGTACTGACTCATGAATAAGATATCCAGTGAAGACGTTGAAGTTATAGCATATTACTTTTAAAATTACATAAATTACCTTGAGAATAATGAAACTTCCTAAGAATGCTGCCAACAAACAAAGAAGGCAGAACAGTAGATCTCCAAAGATGTCCACACCTGAATTCTCAAATCCTGTGAACATTTGCCTTACGTGGTGTGAACTCTGAATGTCCAATCCCTCAAAATGAATCCTGAATGACTAACCGTGCTTAAATTCAAATTAGAACCAAGCAGCCATTTGCTGACTAGAGGTCAAACATGTACTTTGAATTACCAGAAAACCCACGCATCTGCTTAACTTTGGAAACAAGAATAGTTGGCTGTTCTTGTTTACATCTCCCTGAACCAATCAATAGGCTGTGACCTGGTTTGGCCAATCAGAATTCAGCAAATGCCAACCAATCAAAAGTAAGCAAGTTTGAATTCTTTATTTGCATAAGTAGACTTGAGTGGGAACCTGAGTAAGAACCATCTCAATAAAAGACAAACTTTCTCTTTGTTCTCTAGAACACACCTTCAGTTTACACCAAAGGGTGTGTCTCCCTGGTTTGCAAACTGTTAATTGGAATAAAGTCTTCTAAAATTTATTTTCCAAGAATTTTGATTCACATGGGGAAAAGAGACTTAGCAAATATGGTTAAGGAACTTGAGATGAGGAGATTAATCTGGAATATCTGGGTGTGCTCAATCAAATCACACGGATCCTTTCCCGACTGTGGTCGGAGAGAGACATGACTATGGAGAGAGAACCAGAGAGGTGGCCGTGTGAAGAGTCAATCCAACTGTGCTGACATTGAAGACAGAGGAAGGAGGTCTTGAGCTGAAGGGTGCAGGCATCTTCCAGGTGGAAAAACCAAAGAAACAGATTTTCTCCTAGATCCTCTAGAGAGGAACACAGCCCTGCTAACACCTTGTTTGTAGTTCAGTGAGACCCTACCCAATGGTAAAATAATAAATTGTGTTGTGTTAAGTAATTATATTTATAGTAATTTGATACAGCAACCATAACTATTACAGGACAGTATGAAAGACGTGATGGGATTGTTTTTGAGAAAGAAAAATTAAAAACCAGGCTAAGAGTTGTAATTGAATTGGGCAATGTGAAAATGATTCTAGCACATGCATTCTTTTTTATTATTCTCTTCCTAGATAGGTCTAATGACTACTTAAGACAAAATAGATCCAGCCTGGGCAACATAGCAAGACTCTAGCTCTACAAACAACAATAAAATTAGCCAAGTATGGTGACACACACCTGTAGTCACAGCTATTAGGGAGACTGAGGCAGGAGGATTGCTGGAGCCTGGGAGGTCTAGGCTGCAGTGGGCTGTGATCACACTACTGCACTCCAGCCTGGGCAACAGAGTGAGACCATGTCTGAAAAAAAAAAAAAAAGCAAGAAAGCAAGAAAGAGAGGGAGGGAGGGAGAGAGAGAGAGAGAGAGACAGAAAGAAAGAGGAAGGAAGGAAGGAAGGAAGGAAGGAAGGAAGGAAGGAAGGAAGGAAGGAAGGA
>NC_045440.1:59505880-59514645 GCF_002776525.5 Piliocolobus tephrosceles
GGAAGGAAGGAAGGAAGGAAGGAAGGAAGGAAGGAAGGAAGGAAGGAGGGAGGGAGGACCATATACTGAAAAATGTTAACAATGTTACCTTTGTTAGTAGGAGTATGGTTTATTTGCTTATTTTTATGATTTTTCTTTAGTGAACTTATATTACTTTCATAATAAAATATTTAACAAGAAAATGAAAGTGGGCAGAAGAAATAATTTACCTGCAGAAAGATTTGATCATGATTCCTGGTCATTTATACTAGGAATCATGACCTATGACCATGTTTTCCAATCACTAAGAAATTCTCTTTCTAAGACTCTAAAGTAGCAACCTTTGAACTTGCATGTGTGTGTGTGTGTGTGTGCACGTGCACACACATAGCTTTAAGCAAAAATCAGAATTTTAAAAAATCTATGTATACCACTATGAGCTTCACAGTCTCCATATACTTAAAACAATGTTGAGATCAATGGAGATATTAACAAGTGTGATTTTGTGATTTTTTGACATTGTTATAATAAAATTTGTCAACATTTGCGAGTTACAAAATCACACGTGGGTAAAAGAGCCATTTAATGACTGAGGTAAACTGGTGGGCTTTGATGTAACAGAGGAAGGAAAGTTCACTGACGCGGTTTTAGTTGTCCCATTGCAGCTGTTGTTTGAGAAGTTAACACTAGGTGAATTTCAGTGTCATATCAAAGAAGAATATCCAGTTATCTGAGAAGGCTATTACATACTCTTCACCTTTCTAACCACGTATTCACGTAAGACTGGATTTTCTTCATATATTTCAACCAAAATGACATAGATCAGAAGCAGATTGTTAAAATCCAGCCTTTTTCTCCTAAGCCAGACACTAAGAAACAGCCAAAATGTAAAACAATGCACGCCAGTCTCCTAATTCATTTTATTTTAGAAATACGGTTTTGGCTGGGCACAGTGGCTGGCTCATGCCTGTAATCCCAGCACTTTGGAAGGCCAAGGCTGAAGGATGGCTTCAGCCCAGGAATTCAAGACCATCCTGGGCAACATGGTGAAAAAACCCTGTCTCAAACAAACAAACAAACAAACAAAAATTAGCCGGGCATGGGAGTGTGCACGTATAGTCCCAGCTATTGGGGTGGCCGAGGTTGGGAGATTGCTTGAGCCTGGGAGGTGGACATTGCAGTGAGCCAAGATCATACCACTGTACTCCAGCCTAGGTGACAGAGTAAGACCCTGTCCACACCCCCACCCACACCCCCCAAAAAAGAAAAAGAAAAAAATTTTAAAATTCGATTATTTATGATGAAAAGTAATGAGTTCATTGTCACGTTAAAAAATACTTTAAATGCATAAAAAACTCCTCGCTATTTCTAATACGATAAATTTTAATGGATGTAACCTACATAAACAAAAGTTCTCACTACATTTTAGGAGTGTAATGGGTTTGCGAGATCAAAAAATTTGAGAACTGCTAAATAAACAAAACTATGAGTACATTCTAGAATCCAGAAGCTTCTGACAGAGCTTTTGAGAAATACATATCTTATTTGACATACCTGTTATTTCAGGAAAGGGTAAAAATATCACAATCCTGAAAACAATTCTAATTATCCACATGACCGGTCGGATTTCTGACTGTTTTGATAACCCGAGTCTTAAACGTATCACTTCAATATAAAAGATTTTGGCCGGGCGCGATGGCTCAAGACTGTAATCCCAGCACTTTGGGAGGCCGAGACGGGCGCACCACGAGGTCAGGAGATCGAGACCATCCTGGCTAACACGGTGAAACCCCGTCTCTACTAAAAAATACAAAAAACTAGCCGGGCGAGGTAGTGGGCGCCTGTAGTCCCAGCTACTCGGGAGGCTGAGGCAGAATGGCGTAAACCCGGGAGGCGGAGCTTGCAGTGAGCTGAGATCCGGCCACTGCACTCCAGCCCGGGCGACAGAGCGAGACTCCGTCTCAAAAAAAAAAAATAAATAAAATAAAAGAGATTTTGTTTACTATAAGTAATAAATGGTACAGAAGTAGGAAAGACATTTTGACCCTTTGCTACAAGAGAAAATGATACCTTATTAAAAGAAGAGAAAAGAAAAATGAATGGAGATTGTTATGAGAAGGTAAAAGTTTTGGGACCATCCTGGAGAAAATAGCCACTAAGAAACTCGGTGATGAATATAATAACAGACTGTGAAAAGAAAAGACACATTTCTAACTTGACTAAAGGGATATATTTGAAACAAGAAGAGCAATGTGCGAACTAAAATGGAGCCTCAAGTTTAAGAAACATTCTTTATTCCTGTAGCTTTTGTGGAGTACACAGTGTAAATAAGCAGAGAAACATATTTTTTATCCATATAATTTTTCAACTGTCACATCTAGACCAGCTGGGTCACGCTCAGGGCCATGGTGACAAATAATAGCTCTTGATATGACAATCCGTAATGTGGAGAGCTCACATATGGAGAACTAGGAGTTTATTTTATATCATTTAATTTTCTCTCTCTATCCAGCAGGGAAAATGTTTCAGATATTTTCCTGAGTAAATGATTATGTTCCCTGGCTACAATTCTAGAGGAACAGTATTTTAATGATCATTAATTGAGCCATGACTCCCTCAACACTATAGCTGCAGCAGCTACATGCAGGGGCTCTGTGGGCTGAAATGCAGTGCTGGACCAAGAGACATGTCACTTTCTCCACTGCTACACACTGTGCCACCACAACGATTACGCTCTGTGGTGATCCAGATGGGTGGTGATGGCTTGAGCTTTTTGATGCTGTTGTATCACTGGCTATTTGTTTTACTACTCATTCACTATGTTCTTTCGCAGGACACCTAGTGTCTCATAAGTTAGTAATTTTGAAAAATAACAAAGCCCTTTTATTGGGTTAAGGGTCTATTATCTCTGAGTGAGTGGCCGTAGATTAAAAATGATACGGCTTAACAGTGATCGCATTGTAACAACTGTTACAATGGTGAGTTAAAGTTGACTTTAGGGTGCAAGTATAGAGGACGCTTGTGGGGTTTTGACAAGCAGAGTCTAATGTGTCTTTCTCATAGAACAGTAATTTCCTTTTGAGGACTGTCATGTCTCATTGGATTTAGTCTGGTGGAACTGTTTGTTAGTCAGACAGTTTTGCTTCAGCAAGCTGATGGCTGGGCACAAAACCCAAGCTATGCCAACTGATGTACCATCCACAAAAGTTAAATCTTGAGTGGAGTGGCAGAGACTAAGAAGGGCCAAGTTGATTTCTTTTAGCAGCACTGCCGAGGAAGAACTGTTCTTGCTACCACACCATTCCCGTTCTTGTTTACTAGGCCCTCAAGATACCTGGGTTCCTGCCCCTTCAAACTCCGCTTCTCCAGCCTGCTGATTGATTCTGTGTACTCCTAAGAGCTTTACAGATAAATTCCGTTTTGCTTAAGTTAGTCAGAACCCCAACATCTGGTTTTTGGCTTGTAACCAGAGAATCCCAATGTAAACAAGTGTCCATATATATGTTATCGTATTTAAACTTGCTGAAAGGCTTTGTAATTGTATACTACATAAAGAACATCAGCCTTAGCTGTGTGTAAGAGAGTGATTGCATGAATACCCCAAAGTTCCTTCAAGACTTCAAACATCCAGTGAAACAAAGGAATTAATTCTACAATCGTGGGAAGAATACTCACTATGTGCTCTATGCCAGACATTGGAAATATGGAGATAAGAGATAAGAGTAAAACGGTTGCTTGTCTTCAGAGGACTTACAATGTAGCAGAATAAATAGGCATGAACACACAAACAATTAAATATAACCTATGTGATAAGTGCTACAATAAAAATATGAGCAAAGGACTATGCAAGCCCAGAAGTAAAAGCAGCAATTTCCTTCTGCCAAGTAGTACGAGGAGTTGGACCTAAAATAATTGGGATTTCTCCAGCTGGATAGGTAGAGGAAGGTAACTCAGGCAGCAGGAACATAGGAAGATTAACACAGGTTCATGACAGACCTGTGGCCTGTGTGGGGGAAGAACAAGAGGTTCACACTGGTTTAATGCAGAATCCATGAGGAGAGAGGGTGACAGGGGGCATCTGTGGGCATGGATGCAGGAGTGATAATCAGTTTAACGATTTATGCAATTGGCTGGGGAGAACCTTCTATTAATTACAACTTAAATTTTCTATATCTTACGATGCAGATATTTTCTATATCTATGTCTTATCTTATGTTGACATCTTTCAAGAGACTTGCAGATCCAGAGAAAGGCTGCTCCCTGAGGCCTAGATGATTCCTGGGGGTGGTGGATGGCTTGCCTAGAGCTCACCTTCCATGAGCAGACTGGCTGATCCAAGGCTGGGCCCCTATCTGCCTCTTTATCTAACTCACACACTAAGCCAATATTTTCCCTGCTTTAAATCAACCGAGGGCCAGGAAGGAGGCAACTAGAAGCAGCCCCTATGCTCCGAAGCCCTCCAGATTTATTCAAACTAGCCAATCCTAAATTGTTTACTCCACCCTACCTGGCCTTTCTCACAGAAACCCCAATAACATCTCTGGCCTCGGCTTCTCCCTCACCTGTCCTTTTCCTCTCACCCAAACTTGGTGCTTCTGCAGTCCTCTGTGGCTTAGTGAGTCTCCTTCTCTTGTGAAATGTTAAATAATAAGTTCTTCTTTCAGTGGCATTGACCCCACTGTGATGGCAGTCAGTTACCTCCGTAAATTAAAATCCCCTAGGGATAATTTAATTAATTTATTTATTTATCTATTTAGTTAGTTAGTTAGATAGTTTGAGACAAGGTCGCTCTCTGTTGCCCAGCTTGGAGTGCAGTGGTGCAATCTCAGCTTACTGCGGCCTCGACTGTCTGGGCTCAAGTGATCCTCCTCCTGCAGCCTCTCAAGTAGCTGGGACTACAGGCACACTTTCTGTAGAGATGGAGTCTTGCTACATTGCCCAGGCTGGTCTTGAATTCCTAAGCTCAAGCGCTCCTCCCACCTCAGCCTCCCATAGTGCTGGGATTACAGGTATGAGCCACCGCACCCAGCAGGTATAATTTTGATATGAGTTTGGACACAGTTTCAGATTGGAAAAGAGGGTCAAGTGTGTGATCAATCCTATATTGTAAAAAGATAACTTACAACAAATGGAGGCTGGACTGAAAGGAGACAAAATCACCACCGAATATCTAGCTGGGGATACTCTAGTAGATACATTAACTGGTGATGCCACTAAAGAAAGCAAGAAACACAGAATAACCTGCACATTTGGGAGACAGAAATCATGATTCTGTTTAGGATGGGAAAATATCCTAGTCACAGGGAACTTCTGAGCCACCTGGAATGCAAGCAGAGGAAAAGAGTGGGTCAGCCTGCCCCGAATGTCCTAGGTGGCAGCTAGGAGAGAGAGACCCTTGAGACTGCTCTGGGGTCATGGTTTCCCATCTCTGATGTGTTGCATGGATCATATTTTCACTCTCACACCTAAGGTAGCATGTTGTTCTTAAGACCCTGAGCAGATATTTAATGAATGGATATGTTGCCCAGGTCTTGAATCTTGCCCTCTTTTCTTTGGCTAGCTACAGATAATTCTAATCACGTAGGCCTCATGAGGCAAACTGTCTATTTTTCTTATGTTGGTGATGTCCCAGGCTCTTGATTTTAAATTTTAGTAGACTTCAACTTGAGCCATTGAGAATTATGTAATTAACTTCATTTTGCGTCCATTACGGTTTTTAATTGATACTGGTTAACACAACAACTGATGCAGAATAGAGTGGGCAGTTACTCGGGCCCTCGTGGGTTCCTGGTTCATCTGTGTGAGCTATCTGGCTTAAAGAGCTAATAATAGTGTGCAGATACATTCTGTCCGCAGAGGGTGTGGTGGGTGCCAGAAATCAGAAAAGCTGTTTTGTGGCAATAGTGTCCCCAGCAGCTTGGTCTTGGTTTCTGTACTCATGAATAGACTTTTCATGAAAATTGGCCAAATAAGATATATATTCCTGTTGGTCAAGCTTATCACTATAAAAATGAAACCACTGAAAGAGCAGTGTCTGGAAAATGGTTTTTTGTTTGCACATCATTCAACAGATGCTAGAAGATGACATTGCCTGAATGATATCATTTTCAGAAAGCTTTATCATTAGTGACTAAAAAGTCACACCAACTGTATTGATGGTATGTTTCATCCCTGACTCCATTTATCATAGCAACTTGTTTTTACAGTAAATGATATATGTGGATAAATACATATAATATGAATATTTCAAACTTCAGTGTTTTGCAGGGATAAATTTTTAGAAAATGGAAATAGATATACCTTGACATTTACAGAAAAGGGCACAAGAAATCTATATATGGAGGACCGAGTTTTGAATAGTGGCTTGGGCTCAGAGGCCTGACATTTTGGTCTCCCAAAGTGCTGGGATTACAGATGTCAGCCACTGCACCCAGACTTACTTAAACTCTTGACTGATCTCCAGTTGAGGTTGTATATTCAGTCATTGCCTGTTGAATTTTTAAAGCATTAATTTATTAAATAAATATTTTAAAACATATAACAGTTTTTGAATCTCTGTTTTGGCATTTTTATGTTTATCTCTTTGTTGTTGTGTTCTGTCAGAGGTATCAGAAACTCTATGTGGCTCAGGCCCTTCTCGCCTCAGAGGAGCTCTGCCAGGGCTAGATGGGCATGAGTTCACACAGGGTCTTGTTGGCTGTGTGAAGGATTCCGATTCAATTCTCCAGGGCGGTAGGAGCCTCAGCCAGGCTTCAGTTCATACCTGAGGAATACTGTGCCCATTTGTTCCCTTTAACCACCTCCTTTGTTCCCGTTAATCACTTCTTTGATCTCACCACTCCCTGGTGAGGAAGTTATTTCTAGCTTTATTTTACAAATGGGAAAACCAAGGCTAAGAGGCTGAAGAACATCCCCAGCTCACACTGCTAGGCAATAGTCACAACCCTCAGGCCCTCTCCACTGCCTCACAGCCACCTCACTGCACGGTGGATCCGAAGACATCTGAACAACCCTGGGAAGGAAGGAAAGAAGGGAGTGCTATGGACTGAATTGTGTCGCCCCCACCTCCCCCAAAATTCATATGTTCAAACCCCAAACCTCTGTGCCTCAGAATGAGACTGTATTTGGAGATAGGGTCTTTACAGAGATGATTAAGGTAAAATGAAGTCATATAGGTCAGCCCTAATCCAACGTAACTGGTATCCTTGCAGGAGGAGGACATTGAGACTCAGACAGATGTGAACAGAGGGAAGACCATGTGGAAACACAGGGAGAAGATGGTCACCTACAGGCAAGGTGAGAGGCCTCAGAAGGAACCAACCCTGCCAACACCATGCTCTTGGACTTCCAGCCTCCAGAGCTATGAGAACATAAATTTCTGTTGTTTAAATCACTCAGTATATGATACTTTGTTATGGCAACCAGAGCTGACTAAGAGGGAGTTTGTTATTGTCTCAAGCGTCCCTGTGAAGAGACCCCCAAACAGGCTTTGTGTGAGCAACAAGGCTATTTATTTCACCTGGGTACAGAGGGGCAGAGTCCAAAACAGGAGTCAGCAAGGGGTGGTGGGATTATCCTTAGTTCTTAGAGGTTTTGGGATAGGCAGTGGAGTTAAGAGCAATGTTTTGGGGGCAGGGGGTGGATCTCACAAAGTACATTCTCAAGGGTGGGGAGAATTACAAAGAACCTTCTTGAGGGTGAGAGAGATTACAAAGTATGTTGATCAGTTAGGGCGGGGCAGAAACAAGTTACAATGGTGGAATGTTATCAGTTAAGGCTATTTTCACTTCTTTAGTGGATCTTCGGTTGCTTCAGGCCATCTGGATGTATATGTGCAGGTCACAGGGGATATGATGGCTTAGCTTGTGCTCAGAGGCCTGACAGTTATCATTTTTTCGCTTCTTCACTGTGGCTTTGTGGTTGATACTGTTCTCCCTCCACAGGTGCCCATGGCCCTGGCAGGTTCCCCAATACAATATTCCATTGGCTATAGATTGTGTGTCCTGTTTGGACGAACGGAGGCAGGATGGCGCACTTCCGGGTTCTTCACCCCCACCCAACTTTTCCCGCACGCACAAAAATACAGCCGGCAACGGGGAAGGTGCAGACCAACCGGGCATGCACGAGGTGACGTCAATCCGAAGAGACCAAGATTTACCTGGTCGCACCTGCAGAACGCCCCCTGACACGCCCGTGCCCCACCTATTGCCCTCCCACTCCTAGAAAAGCCGCTCTCGGCCAGGGTCCCAGGCGGACTTCCCAGCCCCACTCCTGTCGGGATGTCGGGACTGCAGGAACTCCGTCCAAGGGCCCCACCGGGGGGACTCTGCCGGCCTCCTTTGCCGGAGGCCGACAGTCCTCTCCCCCACACCTTAGGTGACCAAAAATAAACTTGCAGTTTTGCTCCTACCCTTGCCTGGTTGCTGGTTCTTTTGTGCTCGCTCTGGTGGTCTTAGAAAAACAAATCAGTTGGTGCCGAAACCCGGGAGGAGACCCCTCCTCAGGGCCCCCAGGGTCCGGGGAGCCTCCTCCTCCTCGTTCCACGCCGGCGGACAGACCAGGACCTGAGACCTGCTTCCCTCACTCTCACGGCCTCTCTGGGGTAAGTGCCCTTGTCTCTTCTTTACCTCCCTCGGCCAAAAATCCTGGGCAGGTCCGAGGCCCACTTTTGAGCCACCATGTGGCTTGGGAGACCCGTTCAGGACGGAGACGTCCGCCTGAAGGTAATCCCCACTTTGGCTCCATGAGCCTCCAGTCTGTCTCTGCTGGTTCCAAAGGACGCTTTG